>NC_136015.1:17384609-17434609 GCF_048128805.1 Centroberyx gerrardi
CTAATGTTGTTGATCACAGTACAAGAAATCTTAAATTAATGTCTGACAGTCATGAGGGGAATAATAAAAATCTGTTCTAGAAACATAAATAATCAGGTAAAAATAAATATAATCATAATGTTAACAATAATCATTGGAATAATAATGGTGATAACAACAGTAAGAAGTACAATGTTCAGCTCTATCAGCATGATCAAGCCTGGTCTCCAGTATAGACGTTGTATTCTCAGTACAGAGAGTCTCATGGAAGAGTCTAATGTGAAGCTCTTTAGAAGCAGTTCCAGGTGTGAAGCAGTAGAAACAAATAAACAAATAAACAATAAGCCACAACACAAAAACAAAGTGAGTGTGCCCATCTACCAAAGTGCAGAGTCAGACTCCAAGCATGAAGCTGGTCCCTTATGCTCTCGTGCCTTGTCCTTTTTTTTTGGAAGGTAAATTGGCTGAAAGCAGGAGCAGCCAAGAGTTTCCGATCGGTCCTCCCGAGACGAGGGGAGGACGCACCGGTTTTTTTTTTTTTCTTCTCCAAAGTGAGTTGAAGGATAAAAGAAGCACAGACATGTCGACCACATCTTCTGAACCCAGGCAGAAGGGTACAGGGAGACTCCCAGTGAAGGATCAATGGAACCACAGCCAGTCCTGGTCCATGGAAACCACTCATCGCTCAACTAACCCTTTGACCTCAACAGCACTCTTAACAAGTGACGTTTTTAAAGTCCACTCTGAGAAGCTACATCAAACAGCACAACACTATCACCTTGACTCCTCCATCTCTCTCTCCCTTCCTCCTTCTCTGGCTGAGGGTTTGAAGACATGGATTCTGGGACCTACTTCCTCACTTCCTTGGTTTCCTCTACTCTATCCATACAGGATCCCTGCTTTCTTTCCAAACCAAAAAGGTGACTGAGGTGAAATCAGGTGGCTCGCTAGCCCCCCTCCTCCCCCTCAGACCTCTGTCTGCAGGTCGATGATGTCCTGCCCCACCAGAGGGATGGTGGTGCCGGCCTTCTCCCACTCCACCGAGTGCAGCTCCAGGGGCGAGGCGGCCAGGGGCTCCAGGTCTTTGCGCACCCATGCAGGGGGCGACTGTGGTAATCCCCGGACTCCCTCCCACGGCCTCTCCATAGGGGGCTGCTGCTTGTCCTGTTGGGGGACAAAGAGGCAGCGCTTGAGTATTGATGTCATTAATCAACCCTAAGGTGCTCCTGATTTAATTGATACAAAAATGGGGCTGCGTTGCTTCAGAGGTGACTTGATATAAATGATAGTGATAGTCATGTTGTCATTTGGGTGAGTTATTCCATCTTGAGGCAAGTGTAATTATTGGATGGTGTGTCTTGTTTGTACAAATTTGAGACTGTGAGGTTGTATATAAACACTCACGCTGTGGTTCGTTTTGTCACTTCCTCCTGAAGACACACTCCATCTCACAGACTGTAAGAAGGAAGGAAGGAAATACATCCTTATTCAAATGGCCTCAAGGCAATGACAGCCATAGAAAAAACAGTGGTTGTTTTTAAGGTCATTATTACACCACCAACAATAGTCTTATTCAAATTAAGACTAAGAACTTCTGCTCAAATTATTTCACTTAGAATTGCCTCTCTTATTTTTCTCTTTTTATCGTTTGTCCTTCATTCATCGTAAATTAATGATTTCATGGGAATGGATGTTGAGGACATTAGCATGTTATGTTACCTTGCTGTCAGAAGCAGGGGACTCTCTGTCTTTGTCGGCATGATGTAACTTCCTGTTTAGGTCCTGGAACATGTTCTGGTGGCGCTTCTTTGTGTGCATAATCTTCTACAGGAGACAAAGCAATAAAGAACAATCTATTATAAAAATGTACACTCGTTATTATACATTGGATACATATCATATATCATTTGTAATCCCTAGACACAATCCAAACAATATTTACCTCAAAATCTAACTCAGCATAACGGGACTTCTGTCTCTGTAAAGAGAGGGGAAGACAAAGAAAATCAGTTTAGTCTCAAATATGTATTAGAAACAATGTGTGAAAATGTTATTGTGCAAGAGGTACACCATCAGATCCTGAAACCACTGCCTTACCTCCAAGGAGCTCATTGACAGCGTGGAGATCGTCTCACTTTTGGACATCATGGAGTTCATGGACTCGAAGGTGTTCTCCAGGCTGCTGTGGGTGATGTGAGACTCGCTGGACATGTTGTGGATGTTCTGGACGGGCGAGTCTCTCTCCGAATACGACACGCTGACCTGGTCAGCGGGGAGCGACTTGATGGCGAAGGCGGCCTGCGGCTCGGCGAAGGGCCCGCTGAGGTGCATCAACCTGCTCTGGGGCAGCTGCTCCACGCTGATGTTGTATTTGGCTGCGTCGTCTTTGGGCTTGGACCTCAGGGTGGAGGTGGTGTTGGGCATGAGGACGTAGCCGCTGCCGTCGGGGAGGCTGCCCTCAACCTGACTGCGAGCGAGATCGGCGTCCAGCTGCTTGAAGAGCTCTCCGTCGCAGACGTACACGGGCTTCCCGCAGGACGGGTCGACGCCTCCCGCCAGCCGACTCTTCTCTCTCTTCAGGGTGAGGGTGTGGCTGGAATACTCTGGGACGGCCTGCATGTGGCTCTTGTTGGGGTTGGATGGCAGGGTGTGGAAGTTGGAGCCCATGGGGAGGGGCAGCTGAGGAGGGGGCATCTTCTCCTCAGAGGAACTCTTCATGCCTTTTAAGACAAAGAGGCCAGACAGCATGTTAAGTCTCTTCCTCATGCAAGAGAGAGTTAAAACTCATACAGGGTCATGTCATCTTCTGAAGCACTTTGTCTGAAAGGTTGGTTCAGTAAACATGCTCTCTCTCATACGTGATCAGATGGTTTAAGTGCATGTCTCACAGAAATTGGATTCTAAATGGAAAAATGGTTAAGGGGAAGTGGTAAAAGGAGATGTAAAAGGGGGCTCACCTTGTCTGCTGGAATCACCATCCTTTTCGAAATCAGACTGTTGATAAAAGGAGAGAAAAAAGTTCTATCAGTGCTTAATGCATGCACATATTCATTTGGGGATAAAATACAAGAGGCACTCAAGACATTAAAAAGGCAATAAGCCAGGAAACTTACCATAAGCTGGGTGTGGCCATTCTGAAGGGAACTGCCAGAATCTCCGTTGCCGTCATCCTTACGGTCGACTACTCTGCACTTTACAGCCTCTTGAACCTAATGGAGAGAGGGACAACTGTCAGTTACATTCAAACTGCACCTCATATAATCTTAACCTCATAAACAAACAACCAAAACCACTTGACTGCCTCCACTTTGTCTTAATTTTCAGTTTTTCCCCTACCTCTCTGCGCAGGATGCAGTGGACCATGACGATGATGAAACCCTCCAGAGAGTCGAAGACGGCGAAGAGGATCTGGAAGAGGGCAGAGCGGCGGTCGGTGATGGCCAGGACAGCGGACATCCAGGTGAGCGCCAAGAGAGGCAGAACCACGCAGGAGCTCCACAGTGACGCCCTGCGGGACGGGAATACAACAGCAGCCTGGATTAAAAAAAGGTTCGCACTGCACCGCACTACCGTTTCCCTATTATTCACTGACAAAGCATTATTCTCTCCTGTTGTCTGATGGTTAGGCTAGATATCAAAGCGCATCATCAATATACCAGTAATGGCACTGATGAGGGCGATAAGCTCCGTACTCTGGTGTACGGAGTAGATCAATAAGACCTACCCGGCTCTCTCCTTCAGCTTCACGTCGGTGATGCCGTCCTTGGACACCAGCTTGTTGAAGACCAGAATACCAATGACCATATTCACCTATTAGCAAGAAAGACCATGGATGAGACAATGCCATGATGGGTAATGCATTTCAATACAGACTACCTCAAAGTGCACTATTTTTTATAATATGAAGCTATGTATTGTGATGGATCAGGATGTAAAGGAATACGAACCAGAACAACAGCTGCGGCAGGGCCAACAAAGGAGTAAAGGAGCCCACCCTCAAGAGACAGCCAGCAGCTAGAAAAGAGAGGGAGGAAAAATATTAATACTTGGGCATAAGGGAAGAGTGTTTCAAAAAAACATGGAGAGAAAAGAGAAGGCGCTGCAGGAGGCCGGCTGAGAGTGAACTTACTAGTTAACGGTGCCATATCCCTTAGCCTTGGTGAAACCCACAGAAACAGCCACCACCAGTGCAGGAAGCCCTGCAAGATAGGAAATAAGAAGGGGGGAAAACACAAAGAGTCAGACTCTGATAAGACGAGAGAAGCAAATTGAGGAAAAGCGATACAGCAGAGACAGAATTAAAAGAGAGCTGTGAAAACAAAGGCAGGTGCTCCTACCCCAGCCTAAGCACAAGAAGCGCTTGCGGATGATGCGGTTGCGCAGACGACCTGTGACAGCCATGTAGGACTGCCAAGCTTCTGTCAGCACCCAGCAGAAAGAGGAGAGGAAAAAGAAGTGCAGGAAAGCGGCTACGAGAGTGCACACCACCTGAGGGAACCCAGAAGGAGGGAGAGATATAGAGAGGGGGAAAAAAACAGAGAGGAGAAAGTGTGTCAGTGGTGCTGCTACTTTCAAAGTCCCCAAAGCAGTGAGCTTCAGAGAGCTTTGAAAGAGGGGTTACGATTGGCTGGAGCTGCGCCTTACCTTGTTGCGAGCCTGAGTCTGTCCGACGAGAATGAGGGCATTGGAGCATATAATGGAGAGGCAGAAGTTGATGAGGATAACGGAGCGCTCGGAGCGAATGTACCTGGAGTTTTGGAAAAGGGAGAAGAAAAGCGTGAGTGAGCGGAGGAGAGAGAAGAGCGTACGGCGTACAAAGTTAGATGCTGACATGGCCGGACTTTGCTCGTAGGGGGCACTTACTTCCAGACGGAGACGTAGATGATGATGAGGAGCAGCAGGGTGAGAGAGGAGACCCCACAGCCAACGATGAGAGTCACGGACGGGAGCAGTGCCTTGTCCATGATCTGCAGAGAGGAGACAAGACCATACATGCCTCTTAGAGAGAGCTGTACCCTGCTTACTAATACACACACACACATTCGTGCAAAAAAAGGCAGAGAGAAAACCAGTCTAGGCGCACACACACACACACACTAGCGAGGCTTCTGGGTGTGTGCTATCTGCAATAGCAGACAGCTCCCTGTAGGCAAACAGTTGAATGGCACAATTAGGCCACGGCTGAGGCAAGGTGACCCCAAGGTGAACATGTCAGAAAGATGGAGCAGCCAACTAAACACATGGCCGAGGTCACTGCGCTTCTCCATTGAGCTTTTGAGTCAGCAAATGAGGCGAGGAGGATACAGCACATATATCTCCCTCCACTAGGTGGGGGGTGGGGGTGGGGGGGTTTAATTCCCATGTGGGGTTGCTGCATTCAGTCATTAGTTTGAGCTGCTACAGCAACCTTCTAATTATCGACAGCCATTTTGAGCTTCTCTTTTCCCCCCTCCCCTTTTAAATCTGTAGCTGTATTTTTGCACTTTCTTGCTGTGTGTGTGTGTGTGTGTGTGAATATGCAGCTCCTCGCCCATCCCTGCAGGAGTGGACAGGTGGACCATTATCACCTGTGCATTAATCTGCCACCCCCTGCCCTGCTGATCTCTGACAGCAGCTTAGCGCCTGACACTGCCAGCGGCGGTGACCGTCCCATGTCTCAGACAGCCGGGGCAGCGAACCCCCGGTGGCAGCCGCAGAGGAGGGGATGTTTCTGCCCCGTCTTCCCTGCTGTTGCTTCACCTGGAGGGGCAACGGGGCAATGCCGCAAACAAAGCCCTCGCTGCCTGGCTGGCACACCTACACGCTCCCGAAAGCTAATTGGGTAGGCTCACTGCCTGCGTAGCCTTTGTCTGTCTCACACCTACTCTAGGGGCTTTCGTGAGGATTTGAGTTAATCTAACACCTCTGATTAATCTCCATCACTGCAGAGCATGCGGGCCGGATGAAATCATAAGAGGTCGGGGCTGCAAATGACGAAGCCCTCATTGACAAATGGTGTGATTACATTTTTTGATAAGAGCTTGTAATGTGTTGAGAAAGAAAAAAAAGGCGAGAAAGGGCTAAGTGGCTTGCTAAAGGTGAGGGAGAAAATGTCCTCAAATGTAATAAATCTGTAGGTGTCAAATTGGCACAGATAGAGGGGAGAGAAATAGAAACTGCTTTGGCCTTCATCTGATTTATAAAGGCCATAAATTGTTATATTGCTAGCGTACTCAACGCATGCCATCAAATCCGTTTGGCATTGTTGATTGTGTCTCTGAGGCCAAAACGGTAGAAGAATACAGTTCCTCTCTCTCTATCTCCATCTGTGCTCCACATAGACCTTGCTGATATCAAAGCACAGCTGGTGAAGTCCGGCCTACGGCAGCCAAAGACTAATTTAGTGTGGCAAATTTGTTTCGAAATCTATCCAACTACATCAGAAGCCCCCCAAAACAGATGGCAGATAGCAGAGCAGTGAGCTGCTTCTACCTTTACTGAATCTGGGGGAAAAAAATAACTGAGGCAATACAGTATGTTCTGTCCCCTCTCTCTTCCCAATCTCTATCTGGGTTGATGCTTGCACCATGGGCCACTGAGTGAAATCCAGACAGCCAGTGTGACCTAAATATGAGGCATGTCTTCTGCCTGTCCTTGACCGAATCCCCTGTTCTCATTTTCCACAAATCTGAATCAGGCAGGGGAAGCAAAAAATGAGGAGAGGAAAAAATCCCACAGAGGAACCCTTTACCAGTGAACATTTTCATTTGTGTTTAAAATTGATTACCCAGAGCACACAACACTAATTGGGGTCTATTGGTCAAGGGCATGCGCTGGACTTAACTAGGTGGGCTGCTCCCACCGGGCCGTCATGCGTCCAACACACATGATCATGCAGGAGTCCAGAAATCAGACCATGTCGAATGAGAGTTAAAACACTGCAGTATCTGGGTGTTTTTCCCATCTCTTCACTCCTCCTCTCTCTGTCTCGCTCCTCGCTGGTGTTCCTCACACAGCTCGCAGGCGGACGTTATTGAAAATGTCCACAGCACACACATCAAAGGATGGATGGAGAGGCGGGTGGGGGGAGAGGAGGAACCATCAATGCATGACCAGACGTCTGTCTCTCATTGGTCAGCCTCTCTGGCATTTTCAGAGTGAGACTCGCCACTGTGGCCAAAGAGGTGGGAGGAGGAAGAGGGAGGTAATCGGGAATTCAGAGATATTGGCAGACAGAATGATTGGCGCAGCTGCCTTTTTACTGTCGCGGGAGGTTGAAAGGAGGGAGTATGTGCAGCTTATACCAAATATAGGAGGCGCTGTTCAGATTGGCAACAGCCAGACAAATTAAATCTAGGGTGTAAACAACAGGTTGGGGACAGAAAAAGCCCAGACTGGATGGGTTTGGCAGCATCCAGTGCAGAAAAATTATGCAGCCCGAATTCACTGACTGACAGTGAATTTCACAACCTGTTTTGCATACCTGTGTGTGTGTGTGTGTGTATCCATTGCCAATACGGTTAGAGGAAAGCAATTGAATGCACAATTAAAACACACAGCAAGGGGAATATATGCATTTCCCCGAATTGATATAGGCAGACATCTGTTGATTGTGGTTGTTATTTTGTGTGCAGCAGCAAACTCTGTTGCACAGCAGAAACGGGCACACCATTTTCTCTCACCCTGGGGGGGAGAGGGAGGGGGTGTTCAGAGGAGGGAGGGGCTGTGTGTGTTTTCTCCTCAGCATCTCAGTTACCAAAAATCACACAGACCGAGTTTGCGCTGCAGAAGCCGTTACCAGGGCAACTAGAGAGCGAGCTGCTTCGGAGGCGCACAATCTACGGGGGGAAATTACACATTGTCTTTGCGCAAGAAATATACAGCTATGCGTAATGTCCGAATTCAGTAATCAAAAGCATCCAGTGCGCACTACCAAGTTCTCCTGCTCAAACTCTGTATGCAAAACCCTGCGCTGTTGCAAGATCATGCATATTCCAAAAATGCATTTCAAACCCAGAAAACAGGCTAGTGAATCGGAAATGTTGTGATTAAATGAATATTTTAAAATGAATATTTGCTCACTTTTCACATAAGCAAATAATTGACATGGGCTATCTCCTTCTGCTGCTATAATAATCTTTTGTTTTAGCCAATTATTCATTTGATCGCAAACGAATGCCAACTTAAGCCCATGCAAAATCGACAAGGGAATACGCTATTCACATTTTTTTTTTTCGTTATTCTGAAACCTATATGCCATTTCTGCATCTCAACATGTTGCTCAGTTATCCGCCTCAATAAAATACCAGGCTGTAATTCTTTGCTCAATGGCACCTGCACAGAGACAAAAGACGGGCATGCAGCGCTTACAGCGAATCGCTCGAAAACAACGACTACGTTCACATTTTTTCACACACACACACACCGAACGAACATTAAGATATAGGGGAGAGGGGAAAAAAAACAAAAAACACGGTGAAGAGGCAGAACACTTACCGAGTCGAGGTTTATCCGCGCTAAAATGGCGAAGGTGGAGAGGCTGTCACACACGCATTTGGTTCTGAATGAATCAACGGGGACCGCTCTGCAGCTCCGAGCAGACCAAGAGCCGAGCAGGGAGGAACTGCACAGGCAAGACAGAGAGGCAGCGACGGGTTAGGACACACTGCTACTGCTATGAGATGTGCTTTGAAATCTCTCATGTGAAGCTCTCTTAAGGGAAAACACATTTTCATTTTATATAGCCTGGATATGAAAAAAAAAACCCTCATATAGTATAGAGAGTCATACACCCATCAGGTTGAAATAGTAAATAGCCCAATGCAGAGGAATGCTTAGATTGGATATAATATTCAAATTCTGATATAATTGGCTCTATGATTCAGTCAGTAAAACAAACATTGTTTCATATAACCTGAGGTGCTCAGTGGCATGCAGCTCAGGAAAGACAAGCCTTGATGATGGCTATGGCATTTATGAGATTAATAGCCATCTGTGCCATGATTAATGCTGATAGGCTATCATGAAATTCATTATTAGCGTAATCTTCATCATTTCTCGCAATTGGCAATCTTTCCTCAGGAGCACTAGACATGAGACGGTTGGCAACACTTGCTCCAGTGTGCAAGAGGGGACAAAGGACAATGTGTTCCCTCTTTCGTAACAGAAGGTGGTTTGGATGGGAATATGAGGAGAATATGAACAATGATTATTTATCCATGACTGGTACAGTAACATTATACATCTACACTTTACATAACAAAAAATAAATACATCTTGACTTGACCTCACCAGAGACATTCAGTATTATTCTTTTATACTTGGAGTCTGTGCCAAGGCCTGACCAGACAAAAGTTGCGTACATTTTGACAAAAAATATGAGGGAGACCTTTGAAAGATGTGAATGATCAGATCTTTCTAAGGTCTAACCAAAACAATATATATTTTGTACACTCAAAAAACAAACAAACAAACAAACAAACAATATGGATTAGGTCATCGTTCAAGTCATGCATCCACGTTTGAAGCTATTGTCTTGATGAGATGAATCGACTATTTCAAATTTTTGAATCTATACTTGTTCTGACACGTTAGGTAAATCACTCAGGATCTGCTATTGTGTGTAAACAGCAGCAGCAGATGCCAGCAGGTAGAATAGCACAGAGGAGGTGAGGCGTGGAGCAGCGTCCCGGGGCTGCGACCGACCGACTGGTGGAAACAAAACGCCTTCATAGCCAGCAGCTCCAGCCTAACATGAGCCTGGTGCAGAGTGTCACACGCGCAGGGCGGAAATATCATGGCAGCTAATGGGGGAACGGCATCTTACAACGCTCGGCTGCACCGTTTAATGTGTATTTCATTGCCTTGTTTGACTTTTCACATCATGCAGATGGGTTAAATGTTGTGTGGTGAAGTGTGATGGAATGTAGGTCCTGCTCGTTCCCAGGGGGGGTAAGAGATGCTGAGGGCTCAAAAAAGGCAGCTTGTACATTTGGACATGCATGTGTGCACGCTTTGTCTCTCTCTGATCTTGTGCTTTCATGTCATGAAAAGCTGCAGAACCTCTTATTTGTATACATCTGTATATTGGTTAAAGTTTATTGGTAGAGGATGTGATGGAGGGGGTAATAAATGGAGTGCTTCCTCTATTGAGCCTGCTCTCTAAACCAAACTTATGCAGCTTTGGAAATAAACACTGACCCAAACAGTGCCATCAGCCTGGGCGTCCTCCCTCTGCCATTTCCACTGTCTCTATCCTTCCATTAATCACATCCGCTGTCCAAAATGAATCTAATTTGACTAGAGGCACGTCACCCTCCCTCTTGAAAGTATATGACTTAATTACATCTTCTCCTCTTTCTCTTCTTCTCCTACTTCTTTCTCCTTCAAGTCATTCTCACTCTTGCTTTGCTTTGCTCTGGTGGTGTGTTGTGGTTACGGATGTTGTAGTAGTGTACGTGGGAAGGTGTGTGAGTGCTGAATGCATTTTCACTGCTTATCTGTACTCCACAAGTGTACAAATCTATCTAAATGCAAATGATCCACCTGCGTATGCTTCAGGAGGGCAAAGTGGGCTCGGGGCTGATTGATCCGGGCCAGGCCACTAGCAGCGCCTTTTCATAATTCATTCAAATGCATCTAAGCATCTTTAAGAACTCCCATAGCCCATAGCCATTAACCTCGGCAATGACATATGAACGTGAGCGGGAGGCGAGCAGCCATTGTCTCTAGATTGATACTCTACGGTCTGACCTGCAGGGACGCTCCAATGAATTTACTCACTGATGTATGTAATGAGGTTCGAAGTGTCGCCTGTGTGTGTCTGTGTGTGTGTGTGTTTTTCTCCGCTCTGGATGTGGTTCATCTAAAGCGATCTGTAAGACTGTTAGATCAGAGTGGAGTGTCACTCAGCTGGAGGAGCTGCTGCTGTTCTGAGGATCATTGAGGTTGTCGTGTCTTAAGTCCATCTGTCATGCGGTAAGTATGTCAGACAGATGAGCAAGCCTGGTGCTTCTGGCTGGGAGAGATGGGTCAACGTGCCGCGGTGTTGCTCTGTCCTCCTTGTCGGAAATGATTGACATAAAAAAATAGATGCAACATTATTGCTCTGTGTCTGGTGAGTGTAGGGCTGCGGGGCCTGAATGCTCATATGCAGTGACAGATGCGTGACTGAAAGGACCTCGGCGGCGGGCAAAGAGATAAACAACAACAAACGCTATCACCGGATGAGCCGACGAGGCCACCCAGGACAGAAATTGATGATGATTGATGGGTGTACACACATTTAAGGAGAAAACAACCTCAGTCACCACTTACGTTTCGCTCTCGTCCCAGGAGAGGCAGGTCTCGTTGATGGTGCCCTGTAAGAGAGGCAGACAGAGAAGGCGGAGTGAGGAATCTCTTGAAGAAAGGGAAATGTGTAGGTTTGACGTGTGACCAGTGCACAGTTGGAACAGTGTACTATCGACGTGTGAGATGCAACAGCTTGCTGCCAGCCACCTGCCCACATTTTCGCCGCGGTCCCCCGTCATACATGCTCTAAACTAAAAACAGCTTCTAATCAGTCACACAAACTCCTAACTGCACATGATTATTCATAATTATCCATTCACTGTTTGGTTCTGCTGTGATGTTTTCGGTTTTCAACTGACACAACTAAAAGTAAAAGTCATAGTGTCACTGCAAATGTCAACAAAATGTCAAACTCTGTGTACCGTGGTGAGCAAACACCCAGAGGGGGGTGGGTGTTTTTTGTAAGGCGACATTAGATGGGTAACTACTGAAAACTTACGTTGTGGAGGTGGGGGAACTCGATCTCAACAGGAGATGACACAAGAGTTGGAGTGGGCTTGACGATCACTGTCACCACCTTGGAGTTGAGCAGTGTGGTGTTACTGCAGAGAGAGAGAGGAGAGAAAACAGTCAGTGTGGTCAAAATGAGGCAGAAAAAAACATGGTTTGAATCAATTCATGCCAATCAATTCAGGCCTACTAACATGGAAATTAGTTGTTATTTACAGCTTTTACAGCTTCAAAATCATGTAAAACAGATATGTAGCTGTCACATGCTGTCAGTCCTTGACAAATGTCAAGAGTGAAAAAATCACTATACAAAAACAAATTCAGTAGTAGTGACACTGTCTTTCAACAGGGGGCGCCAAAGTGCAATTACAGAATTTAAATCTTGTAAAGGTGGAGCAGTGGTATTTACCTCTGGAAGGAGAGAATGGAAGCAAGGTTCCTGTAGAGGACGATGCCAGTCACAAAAGCAGTGGTGCCTTCTGAAAAGAACAAACACGCCTCATTAGACTCAAATTCATAAGACTGCAAAACGGTTTATCTCCATATCCTCATTTAAACGATCATGTCTGACAGCTCTTTCAGCTTTAAATCATTTTGCAGTGAGTTCCATGAAGAAGCAGCAGAGAACACATTTGGCACTTAGGCATTTCTACCTGAATTTCAGATCTGACGACAGGACAGATAACAAAAAAAGGTGTGGAGTGAGTGCGAGGGGTCTCACCAGACTGATCGATGGACAGAGCGTCACGGGACACTGTGATCTTCTCCTCAGAGGTCCGGACCCAGTCCAGCATTCCCCTCCAGCCCTTCACAGGGAAGGTGAAGTTGGAGCTCATGGTAGTGGGGCGCTTATGGATGCTCAGCACTAGGAAGGACAGAGATAGAGAGACGGGGGCCTCGTTAGCAAGCAGCACCGGTGATCTCTAAGTCCCTGGCTCTGTTGGCTGAAGAATTGTCTGAATGAACTGTATCAAGCGGTGCCAGGGACATTTTGGCGACATGCGTCATGTGTGTCTGACCGGAGGAGTTATTTGCTACTGAATCCTGTGAGAATGTCACCTTAACCAAGAGTGAGAAAAACTGCCTCACACAAGACAGAGTCATTCAGAGTGTGAGTTTTCTTTTGCAGTATGTAACAGCTTGATTAGTTTATGCAAAAGCCATATGTGTGTCATGCTAAATATACTTATGATCAGCTGCCCTCGCTGAGTAATATCTTGACGATGGCCCCATGTATGGTATAGCCGATGAACTTGCCACTGTGTCAAAGTGATAATTGATGCATTTTGCTGCTTATATGGACTCCCATTCATAGGCATGATTGAGATTGATGCACTCTCTGGCTGGAGAAAGGACAAATCATCCTGACTAGACATAAGCAGAGAGCAGCTGGCAGAGGAAATTAGGGCTCACCTAAATTCTCCGTGACTTCATAAATGTCCTGAAAGCCACTCATTTGCATCCCAATCATGTTCACAAAGTCCTCAACAAGGCGCAGGAACTCCTTGATGTTGGCACCCATCTGGATGGAAAGCAGATAGGAAGAGGGATGGAGGTAGAGTCAGAAAGAGAAGAGAGGGGGAAAATGGGAAAGGGGGCAAATTAATCCAGAGGCTGGTCACATTATGTACATTTTCCACAATAGGTTTTATTAAGCATTTAGGCAAGACTACCATGTATTGAGAGAAGAACCAATGCATATACTGTATATCTGCATCTCTCACTGTTATATCAGTGCAGCTACTAGTTCTTATTCCTTCAGAGCGCTCAGCACTGAAATATATATATAAAAAAAGCACTACTGGCTGCTATGCAACCTCGGAACTTCCTTAGGGCCATAAATGGGCAGGCTGTTGATTCATACTCTGTTTTTTTTGTCCTCTCCCTCTCATTCAGTGGAAGGGAGGGAGGGCTGGCTGGCTTGCGTGTCTCTGACGCAGAACTGCAGCAATGTGGGCGCAAGGTGTGTGCATGTATGTGATGCGCTGTCTGCGTCTCCTTACAACTGCCATCGGTATGTAGGCCGGCATAGAGACGCACAGATTGGAGAGTGGGCGCCGTGATTCTATCGCCCTCTTTCTCCCGCCCTCTTTCTCCCGCCCTCTTTCTCTCTTTTGCATTGAAGTGCTCGCCGCCTCTCGTCACACTGGCCTTGGTAATTCACCGTACAGTTTCAATTAGTGCTCCCAATGCGTGTTTACTCTCCGGATCGAGGGCCTTTTGTATTCTTCACCTCTCTGTGCACATCTTTTCTTTAAGTCTGCATAGGATGCTTGACAACTAGGAACGTTTTTCTTCCTCACTTAGTATATTAGAGATACTGACAGTGGACAAATGTCATTAAAAATACTGAAAAATGATGTCAACAGGTGGTCATATTGCCATGATAGACACATCAGAAGTTTTGGAATAATGTAAAAAACATTACACGTTTATTATCTGTTGTAAGAATATCTTACGTGCATCAGGAGTTGACATGATTTGGTTGATGGAAGTCTCTGCAGCCTTTTGAGGTAGTGCTAGATAATTAGATGGGCTCTGGACATGACATCTGTTGTGTTTCTTTCTCTCATTAATGTCTCATCTTAGCCCGTTTTAGCCGTTAGTGTCATATTCCCATTGCAGTCTGTCTAATCCGATGGTCGGGTGAGTAAAAGGGCATTTGGGAGTGTTAATCAGTGGAAGAGAAGAGCACCAGTCACTGCAGCTCTTTCACCCTCATTTTCACTGTTCACACCAACTTGCCAAACACACCCAGAAAACATTCTCCCTAATTTGTCCCACACACACTCATCCCATCACAGGAACGCTAGCATAACAGACTTATTTTCTCCCCCACTCATATTCACACTGGATCGCTCATGCATACACCCTCTTATCACTTACCAGCTGTGCCTCCTCCCATTTGTCACGATGTTCCTCCTTCAGTAAGTTGCTGATGGTCTGTACGTAGTTCTGCAGATCATTAAATGGAGGTGTGAGAGGATACCAAATGCAGCCTAATTAAATCTATTTTTGGTCAGAGAAGCATGAGATTCTATGAAATCTACTCCATAAACTTAGTTCTCAACATGTAAGTGTAGAAGACATCACCAAAGAAACACTACAACCTTTCTTTTCAGTTGTAGATAAGATAAGATAACATTTCAGCTTACCTCTACATCTGCATTGCTGAGTCTCAGGCTGGTTCCCCTGTACAGCTCAGTGGTGTTCTTCAGGATTTCGACGATGGCCAAGAGGTCTCCACTGTACTTTGCCCCCTCATCTGAAGAGAATCTCAGGCGTGAAATCACCTCGGAGACTCCGTCCAGCCCCTGACCCCTCTGTGCCTTGGAGACGTAGTCCTGAGTCTACAGGAGGAGAGCCGAGAGGTTAATCTAAATCCTTGACATTCTCTGGCTTGAGTACACTACTGGGAAATTAGCGATATGAGAACACAACAGATGAGGCATTTACCATTTTAATTAGGGTGCTTGTGATAATGATTTTCCAGGCTAGGGGTAACTGACTTACCAGCATCTGAATAGTCTCATAGTTCTTGGAGACACACTTGATGTGAGTTGGGTTCTCCCAGAAGGCGAGACCTACAGCGTCGAGGGTGCACCGGCGCAGGATCAGACCTGGTTATAAGAGAAAGTACTTGTGGTTAGCATGATGGGGGATGATAAACAATTAAATATGTCCAAGCAAATGTAATCAAACAAAATGGATAAAGTGCATGAGGCTTTCAGATGAAGAACCATTTACATCCACTTCAGGCTTTCAGATGATTTTCAAATGTCATTATCTAAACACTAAGTTGCAGTGTTGTGCACATTCATCACTGAGGCCAGTAGAGGTTGTGTGCTTTCAAGTGATATGTCACATTCACAATTGAATGCACAGTTGTAAGTGTGTTGGTTGTTTGAAAACAGTTTGAAACAGACTTGTATGGTCCTTTGTCATTATTGTCACGTTACCTGTAGCATCAGCAGGGCAGCCGACTGCAGCCATGTCCCCAGCAGGAGTTCTCTTCCACACAACATCTCCAGTGTTTTCCTCAGGACAGATCTCATGGGGCTCTGAACGGTTACAAACATCATATTATCATGTTGTATCAAGCAATATGAGAGCAAATTGTCTTGCATACTGGATTGTATTACAGTGTTGCTACATGTTGGAGTCACTGACCTGGGCATCTCCTCTCATTGCAGTGCCTCTGCTCTCCCTTCTCTCCAGGACAAGGTTCTCCACCAAAGAAAGGCCCTTCGCAGACTCTGTGTCTCTGCTGGATTCCCCCACCACAAGTCTTACTGCAGCTGCCCCAAAAGCTCCATGACTGCCAGCGTCCGTCAACTAAAGACAGAGAATAATACACACTGTGAACTCTGACTTCTGATATGTCTGATAGAGTTACATCACTATTAATTGACCTTTCACCTGCATTTTTTTTTACATTTTGGGTGGAAGTTACTCTAATTGGAGTGGATGTTGAAACTGGGACAGTGTTTATTTACCGGGGCACTCTTTCAGGAAGCAGTTGGCCGTCTCCTTCCAGCTGCCATGGCACTCGGAGCCCCCGTAGGACGGCCCGTTGCACTCCCGTGTTCTCTGCATGGTACCGTTGGAGCAAGAGGCAGAGCATGCGCTCCAGGCAGCCCATTCATTCCAGGATCCATCCACTAGAGGGAAGCAGAGAGATGCAGATACGCAGGGAGTGAGTGAGCAGCACAAGGACAAGACAGACCCTCAGGCCACAGCCATCACGGCATACTCACTGATGCTATTAACATTTCACATGACCTACTTTGACTGAGTTTAAGTGAAACAGAAAGTTAATGCTCAGTGGATTGTCCTTCAAGCACCACCACAGGTGCCTCTCAACCTTGAAGGTCCGCTGTCCTCAAAACTAAAATCAAATCACTGTCGCTGTGTGGATTAAGAGAGCTGTTGAGTGCAGTGTGTTTGGCTGAGGGGATCACTCTGTGAAGAGCAGTGCAGGCCAACGCAGTCTTGGCCTTGTGCACTAATGAGCGACCTTGGATGGAAGATAATGAGTGTGTTTTTCTAATATTTCTCAAAACAAACACTAGGGTGGGGTTAATTGGGAGCCTCTGGAGGAAACTGTTTTCCATTGCACCCACAGTTCCCCTCATTAGGAGCCTTTCAGCCCATATGACTGACCAGTGAACTTCTTCACTCACCCAGGCCCCAGTTTTTTTGTCATAATGGGAACGGACAAGGGGCATGATTCAATGTTACTCTTAATAGTATATCAAACACTATTTTATCTGTATTTAATAAAGGGCGGAGAAACATTGATAAGAGGGAATACATAGAAAAGTAGTTAGAAAAAACAACCAAAAATACTTAATAGTGCTCATATTTACAGTTTTAATTTTGGGGGATAACAGTCTTGAAAAGATCAAAGTACTTAGCCCAAAAAAGAAGAAATCAATCATAATTTCTATCAAATGTTGCCCTGAAAGATGGGAAAATTGATGGTGTAAAGTGCAAAGTGTTAAAAAAAGTCAAAATTGGTTAAAATAAATATTTCTATCATGTTAAATGGACTATTAAGGATGAATCAATTTTCAAAGCCCTTCAATTTAAGATGAAATGTGTAATCATCTCTTGGTAATGACTTTGCCCATAACAGCCCATCCCCAGCTACAGACTTTTATAGTAATTCTGTTGTGGTGCACGGAGCCATCTGCTGGTCTTAGTACGGAATTGCAACAAGGCAGGCAATATAATTGGATGGATCAAGAATTTTCAAAGAAATCAGTTATTGAAGCACACAAATGATAATGATAATTCCTTAACCTGGCAATTGGTGGAAAATGTGCAACGTTCAAACTGTAGTTGTGAGTCGAAAACAAGTTGACTCCTCTCAGAGCCTGAGTAGGTGGCGGAGTAGAAAAGACCTACGGGTTTAATATATTGAGTGACCATGAGGAGAGTGTGAGTCACCACCAGTTATTATAAAGCCATTGACTAACGCCTGAGGCATTTGTTCTGTAGGTGCGTCAGATGTAATGTCAGCCTGCCACTGCTGCTGCTGTTTGTGCTGGTGGTGATGCCATTAAGCTGTGTAACTAGCACTCAGGTGTATGAATCAGTTAGTAGGAAGAGTGGGGGTCAAGTATCATAGCCAGAGTCAATTTTCATGGCTTTGTAAGTGTGGTTTATTAGACTAATGGATAAGCCCACAGAAACAATGATCAGTACTGCGTGACAAATGGCAATTTTGATTTCTAATGGGAAATAATGTGACCTAGTGTATGTGTATGTATTTTGCATCATATCATATCATATCATATCATATCATAGTGTTATTTTCAACACTGGAAAAAAATCTAAAACATCAGAGAAAAAACATCAAAAAAAGCGAAATCCCTTTGAGCTCTCTGACTCACCTGGGCAGACGGCGATGTTGCAGAACTTGGTTTGCTTGGCGGGGCCGCGGCAAGGCTCTCCTCCATGCTGGGGCTGCTTGCACGTGCGGGACCGGTCACGATAACCACGGCCGCAGGTGGAGGAGCACAGGCTCCAGGGCGCCCACTCATCCCAAGCACCATCAACTGTGCAAAGATAAGAAAGTTAGACTCTATAGTGTTTATATGTTAAGTTTGAGGGTTTTTTTCGGTGATATTTTTATGAAATAGTTATGCTTTGTTTGTTTGAAAATGAAACTGCTATTGTAATTGTCTAGTACTTTCTCTGTTTTCTATGGAGGTTCAGAATCAATATTTAAAATTCATAGGCTGTGCAGAACGGGTGTATTTGCACTCTCCACTAGGTGGAGTAGTGCTCCATACTATCTCTCAGACACAGCTACTCTGAATGTACAAAATATTAGGGACATCTTCCTGATACTGAGTTGCAGCCTCTTTTTGCACAATCCACATCTCAATTGTCTCAAAGCTTAAAAGTCTAACTTTAAGTACATCTCCTTTGTGATCGGTAAAGATTTAATGATTGAAATTAATGAGGGATAATGACTTTTACCTGGATTCACCTCATCAGTGCACTTCATGAAAAGAGTTTTGCACACTCAGTGTATATCAAACTCTCCTCTCTCTCTCTCTCTCTCTCTCTCTCTCTCCCTCTTTCACACACACACACACACACACACACACACACACACACACACACACACACACACACGCACACACCCACACACACACTAGGAACCGGGAGCCAGGCACTAACCGGGGCAGACAGCGGTGTTGTTGCAGGGCCGGTTCTCACGGAGGGGTCCAGTGCACTGGGTGGTGTAGGAGGAAGTGACACAGAAGCGGGTGCGGCTCTGCCAGCCCTCCCCACAGGTGACTGAACACACACTCCAGGGTGACCACTCATCTGTAACGGCGTCCACTGCAAACAGCATGGAATACTGGGTCAGCACACATCTGGAAAGCTAAATCTAAACCTCTGTGTAGTTGATTAGAAGTTCAGATCGAACTTTGTCATACTGTGCTCCTACTTCCTCCTAGTTTTGTCACATTTAGTTTCTGCGATTCAATTCAGTTTTGCTTTTGTTTGTTTTGAGGTGAGATGTTCCTATAATGTTGTTTTTTTTAAATCTCACCTGCAGAGTCTGTAATTTTTTAAAACTTACAAAACTTTCTGAACCAGTCTCATCTCACCTGTTTGGGTTGCAACAACTCCGTGGTTAGGATCTTCAACGTTGTCTCTCTTCAAGCCAATGATGGACCGCAGGGCTTGGCTCCTGGTGCGCACTTTGCCTGTGAGAATGTGATGAATGTATGATTATTGAATCGAACCTGGCTCACCTGCGGACAAGTGCTGCAAACTAAATGATTGACAGGTGGACTCACCAATGCAGGGCTGAGGGTTGCAGGCCTGTCCTTCTTCAACTATGCCCTTGCAGACACCATCCTCTGGCTGACAAGCTCGGCTGCGCACCTGGACTCCGCCACCGCACTCTTGGCTGCATTCTGACCAGCGGCCCCACCCGCTCCAGCCCTCTGCAGGAAGAGATGGGGAGAGGAACGAAATGAAGGTTAGGAAATTACAAATCGCTTGAGATTACAGTAATCAGGTTGCACACTGGTAAAGGTAATCTATTGTTGCTGAAAACAATAAGCAATAACTTAATGTTTTGTAGTTTTCAGAGGTAATCCAAAAGTAAATGCAAGTACAGCAGAGTTGTGCTACTGAGTGGGTGTAATCCAATTGATTAGGATATTAATCATAATCTTAAACAGGTGTTCAGGAATCTGCAACTAGTAAGTAAACTTCCCAATGCTGAGGATGACATGTTTACATCTACTGTATACTCTAATGACACTGACAGTGGAAAAGTGGCATTGTGGCAGTATTGTAGTGGAGCTCACACTTTGCACCTTGATGTCTGCACATAATTGAAACGCCTGCCTGTCAGCAAGAGAATACAAAAGCACTATTCAAACTAATGTGCCTCAGTAAACTTTGCATGTAAGAACAGGAAGTGAGTAATATTTGTGCAATGCGCAGGGTGATTACTGGAGAATGTGGACAAGGACAACTCTTTGTGAGCAGACCCAAGCACTCAAGTCGATAGATGTTCCATTTGAAATGGTGATTGTTTGCTTTCAACCACTCGGTGTGAACGGCGGCAGAGTGTGTAAGGCTGGCTGGTGTGTTGCCATGGCTACCACAAGTGCTGCGCTTCGATTTCCGCTGCCAGCTGACTATGAGGGCTTTGTGCTCTTTTCTGCCCCCCACCTACCACACACACACTCTCTATCCCTCACCAAAACCCCCACTCTTTGCCCAGCAGCCCCCCACCCTCAAAGGTTTTGCAAACCTAACATGCCTGCCTTGGACAAAATGGAGAGCTAGTGCTGTGTGCGGTCCAGGTAGTCTTGCCACTTAGGCTTGAAGGAGCACCGGCGTATTTCCCTAACACCTTTGATTTACTTCTCATTACTTTGGGGCAGCAGAGGGCACATCCTCTGCCTGTGTCACGGCTCTACAGGCATGGATCATTACCCTCGACAGCCCCTCAGACACAAACAGGGGCTAATGGAAAATAGCGGGGCTGGAGACGGCCCACGGAGCTGTGGAGTCCTGGAGAACAACACCCCCCATCAGCAACAACACAACAATCTAGTCTGGTGTGGGGGATCACACAGTTTTTGTTTGTTTCTTTAGAGGTGAGATGTTTTGATAAACCTCATGGTCTTACTTACACAATGCATATTCTTAAAAATGTTTTCTCTGTGAAAAAAACAAAGCAAAACCCAAACTCAGTGCAGCTGTGCACACGTGTCCAACTTACTCATGATCTCAGCATCACGTCCGTTGTCTCTGGGGACTGGGAGGCATTTCTCAACGTAGACTCCGCCTCTGTAGCAGCTGCCTGGCTTCCTCTGTGGGGTCTCCCAGCACTGGCAGGGGGTGTTCATGATACCGCAGGGGTTGTCATGGGTGCTACTGGACAGGCACTTCTCCAGCCACTGGCACAGCATCTGGCAGGCAGGCATGCTTGGGTTCCTCTTCCCCACAACCAGAAACTCGGCCTTGAACTCGCTGACATCGCTCTCTCCCTCCACCATCTCCAGGCTGTGTCTCGTTGCCACCTTGCGGATCTGCAGGAACTGCTTGCTGGACTCCAGGTAGGTGACGGTGGTTGAAGCGTCACACAGCCGGACCACCTCGTCGAAGCTCTCCATACCCAGGTAGGTGCGAGAAGTCTCGATGAAGGAGTCAAACTGGAAGGTCTTGATCTGGCGGGGCACGCAGGAGTCGGTGGGCTTGGTGATTTTCATGTAGACGTTGTAGCGTCGTGGGTCGGGGTTCTGCAGGGTCCAGGAGCACGGCGTGGAGGGCAGGGCGACAGCGGAGGAGAACACACCGAAGAAGCGGCTCTGTTCCAGGGTGGCGCAGGTGGCAGAGGCCGGGCCGGACGGAGTACAGTAGGTCAAACCAAAGAAGAGCAGGACGAGGGCCACACAGGGGCCGGAAAGTGCTGACCACGCCATTGGGTCGGCTTAGATAGAGGAGGATCTTCTTGCTTTGGTGATTGCTGGTTTAACCTGCTTTTTTTCTCTCTCTGTCTTCTTTGTTGCGATGTTACTTCAGTTGCTTCAGATGTTTTGACTGATCGCTGTGATCCTTCTGAAGAACTAGATAGGGTTTATGGGCTTTAGTGAATCAGACAGTCTGTCATGTCTGTATCAAAGATGGTGCTGCAGGGAAACAGGGAAATCAAAAGGAGAAAAAAAATATCCATTAGTCAGTGTGTTGCAACATCTCAATAATCAGAACAGAACACCAGATATCACAGTGTGCACAGTATGCAGGATAATAGCATTCTCCAAGTAAATGTGAGTTTTCTCTCTAGATGGTAATTGGACACGACACACAATATTCCCCTGATCATCTGCTTTCTATACAGCTCCCCCTCACTGCAGGGATTTGTCTCTGATCTGTTGAACAGTGTGTTTCAGTGCAGATTCAGTGATCTAAAATGCCCAGACTTTGGGACATAATTGCTCTGGTACTGCAATTACAGTCCTTCACAGCAGGCTGGTATCTCCAAGCTCTTGCTCTTTCCTCCCACACACTGAACTGCCGCGATCCAAGTGCGTCAGACTGACGTCCATAGAAGCATTGCCATTGGCAACCACAGACGCTTATCAGTTCCATTTTTTATACAATGCGTTCCTCGTATTGAGCAGTAAACAAGATTGATGGTTAGTGACCGTGGCAAAAGCATAATTAGCTATCCTGCCTTGGCATTCCACTGATTGCTTGGGCAAAATTTCCTCAGTTACATACCAATGCATAAAGTACAGATGTATCAAACAAATGGATGACAACTGACTGTCCTGCAACTATTAATGCAAATGCATGCATGTTAAGGCAGATGCATGCACATTAGTTCCACCACTTCTAAACTTGAGTGACTTGCTAAAAGGCACTCAAAAAACAATTGATGCTACTCTGCAAGGGGAGGAAGTGAATGCATTCGAATGAGCATGCATTCTCATAAAGTATTCCTAATTTTTCTCCACTTAGTTTGCTTCCATATAACTCAATTCAACATGCTCTATATAGATTATACTTTATCCTGTGGAGACAGTGACCTGACCTGTATGACTAACCCTGCCTGGCCCGGGAGAAAAAGCACACAGGATCAGTATCAAGGTCGTTGTGCTTGACTGGACGAACTGAGGTGACTGGAGCCGCTCCTTGGAGCCAAGAAGACAGGAGGAAACACTGTTGCTCAGCAACATCTTTCACACGCATACTCTTTCTCACGTGTTCCAGGCTGTCCTGTCTTTCTTTTGCTAATGACTAACGTCAGAAGAGTAAACCAATGTGATCGTCCACTGCAAAATGATATACATGAGGCATGATTGGGATTCAGAGGCTGTATATCTGCATGAAGGAGGATTATGGTATTCTGTAAGGCTTTGCAATTACTGCATGTAATTGCTGTATGCGACAATGTGGCTAATCATAAAAGAGCAGTGCAGAGACATTGCAGCAGAATATGGGCATGAATGGGTGTGAATTTCTGCCTATAGCGACATTCACTTTGAAAAGCACCTGCACTTTTCAGGCAGACAACTCATAATTACGTTCCTCACATCTCTTTCCCATCCCTCTCTCCCTCTCTCCTCTCTGTGAGCAACAGAGCAAAGACCTCTGCTTTGTGTAGGTGGATGTCTCTCTCCCGCCTCCCAACAACCGGAAGCTCCATGAATGGGCATCTGATTAAGCACACAGTGAAAGGAAAAAGGTCCGGCTGTCATAAAAAATGCCTCACTCTGCTTTGCTCCTTTTCTACGCCTTGCCTCCATATGTTTTTTCTCCATATATTTAGCTGTTTTTTCTTTTCCTTGTCCATTTGCTGTCGTCAACAACATTTCTGCAAAGCAGGCAGCCTGAAAGGCAGGCAGTTGGTTGTTATGGAGATGGGGCTTATTTTTTGCAGATCAGTGTAAAAAAACAGTAAAGAAGGGCAAAATTATCATCAGCCACATGCTCTCGTTTATGCTGCCGTGCACAGTTCTGAAGTAGCCCTTCTCATCACAGATGTGATGGGCTTTGCATAACTCATGGGGAATGCATAACCAAGGGAAAACTAGACGACATTGGTACGCACTAAGAAATGCACAGGCATTGGATGAGGACCTCATGGCATTTTTCACTGGCTACAGATGAATGTCAGGAGGAGGCTGAGTCAGTGGTTTGCATGACTAACTGGACCAGAGAGCTGTGAAAATGCTGCCACAAATTGGAGAGAGAGTTAAGATAATCTGATTGATATTCATCTGACACGTAGACAAACATTTGTAATGTGTAAAAAGCACTTGTGCGTGGCTCTGGTAGGCTGGTCTTATGATTTTCCATACAGATCAATTAAACTCTGATATATGAACTTTTCTGTCTGGATGCTTTATGAACATGTTTAGATGAGATGTTTCACCATGTCCTGATGTTAGGTTTGTATAAATTAACTATATATATTATGACTTAGGTATGAGTGTGTGTGTGTGTGTGTGTGTGTGTGTGTGTGTGTGTGAGTGTGTGTGTCTGTGTGTGCGTATGTGTGTGCATCTGAGTGTATGTGTGTGAGAAAGAGAGAAAGAGAGACACAGAGAAAGAGGGGTCATTACTGTTTCCTGACCTCATTCTTCCCTTTCCAAGTTGTTCTCTTTTGCTGACTCCCACAGCCGAAACGAACTCAAGAAAAGCCACTTTTGCTAACATTATGGGTCATCCTTCATCCCCAAATTGCTCACGCTATTTCTTTTCATATGCCATGTGCAAGCACATGCACACGTGTGCAAGAAACTAGATCACTTGGTGGCTGCTTTACAAATGCATGTGACAGCAAAAACAACAAACAGAAAGAGCAAACAAAAAACTGCAGGTTCTGTTTGTTTGGAAAATATAAATGTTAGTTGGCCCAGCATTTAATTACAAATATCTTGATCCACTTAGAATCTCTCTGATGGTCAATGCCTTGCTGCTTGTCAGGAACTGAAATGAATTGGTCCGAGGTAATTCTATGGTATGATATAAGTTCTTACTTCCCTTTGGAAAAAAAAAAAGTAAATGACTAGTAAAACAAGCAGAGCAACTAAATACGAGCCCGTCTGCTGGGTTGCTTAGTTTCACAGTGTTTGCTGAGTGCTGTGCAATGCCAGACAGCATCAAGTTTGCCAGCCGAGAACACTGATTGAAGAAAATAAGTCCTCAACAACTCCCTGTAGGTGTTCAGTGTGTTGCTGCTTCAGAGGCAAAATGTTAACACTGACTGTGTTTTAGACGTTACAGCAAAGACACACTCAGGACTACATGTAACAGCAGGTGCACAAGCAGTAACATGTATAGTAACAGCAGTCTGTGTCTGGGTATTGTGAACTTAGACTGAGACGCTACAGCGTGGCACTGAATTGTAAAATATATGGATTTGTCTCATGCAAGTCATAGTATTGCAAACTCCACCGCACCCTATTCTGTCCTATAATCTTAACAATGCAAGCAGTCCCTCTTCATATAGGCACAGCAGAAAGTTCAGCTGAGCAACCTGTTGCCTCAGCGTAACTTTCTGCTGCTGAACAGTCAGATCGTCCAGATCGCTTTAACCAGCGGCATGGCAAAATACTGTAATCACAGCTTTTTAAATGGGAGATCAGATACATTATCTCTCATGCTGCTAAGACTCCCGTGCAGTTCAAACGATCTGGACGGAAAGACCATAAAAGCCAATTTTGGAAATATCAGTGTTGCGAATATGAACCGTCAGAAAACGAGTGTGGAGTGCAAGATGCATTGAACAGTTTGTTTTTGCATGCACATTCTTCCATAAACTAGGAGTTTATGAACGAATGGAACTGATTGAACTGAATATATGTGCAGAAGACGTAGCTGCACGTTGCTCGGACATTTCAGCAGCAAAACAGAAGCGAGTTGAGAGACCGCGGACAGCGTTTCAGCACCACGGACAGCGACAGACAACTTTCTAGCACAGGAACTTCAGCAAATGCAGTCAGTCTCGTACAAGCAACAAGACAACATTCATCTACTTCGGTAACTCTGCGTACTGATGGTCCCTTCATTGAGATCGGTGAAAATGTTTTGCTTTTTAACCATGATAGACAGATATTTCACATAAAGTAGACAGACAGCAAACATTTTCAAATCCCACATTCAAAGCAAATACACAGTTGATAGTCCAGGCAAAGCAACACAAGTTGTTGACATGCATATCGGGAACGTGTGTCTTACCTTGAAAAAGTCTTGTTCGTAGCTCTCTAGCCAGTCGCCCAAATGTCTTCGAGCTGCGTTCAGGTAGCAGCGTGTGAATTTCTCTTTGAATGAAGTTTGACTTGACTCGAAGTCTTCAGCTCTGCGCCGCAGAAGCGCTCTGGCCAAAACTTTCGCAGTATGGAAACGGCAGAAACGATGTGCCAGGTCCAAGCCCGACCCCAACCGGGTCGATCCCAAGTTTCAGTGCAGTCCACTCTCACAAGCAAATTGAAAATAAAACGACTCTGACCAAACTCCAAAGAGTTTACTACCAACTTTTCTTGGTTGCTATATCCAGAGAAACTGGTGTATAGCGGAGTGACGAATTGGTTTTAACGGAGCTCCAGCAGACAGTCCGTAGAATCAAAAGATCTGGTCTTGTCTTTCCTCTCTAAGCTCCAGGAAAAATAATGTTGGTACTTCTACTCCCGGCTTCGGAGTCTTCTTGCTTGTGGTCTTTGCACTGCAAGTGGGTCCAGTCTCAGTGTAGCTTGTGGCCTGCTCTCAGAGGTTTATATCCAACCCCGCCCCCCCTGCTCCAAGTTGGAGTCAGTGCGTGGATGGCGTACTGAAGTGAATGAGACAGCACCAAGACGGGGGGAGTGTGCGGGGGAGACGTGTTTGTGTGCATGTGTGTGTGTGCGTGTAAGTGAGAGAGTGACTGTATCCGTGCATGGAGGAGGGAGGGAGTTTGAATCCGAGAGGAGGGAGGGAGATGTGCAGGGAGACAGAGAAAGGCGATTAAGAACCAAACTACGCAGATATCAACGCAGAGGCAAAGGTAGCCTACCGGAAAGAGGATCAACGGAATTATTGTTTATGAGGATGAAATGGGCTAATTGTCTTCAAATAAAACAATAACACTCAGTCAGGTG
This sequence comes from Centroberyx gerrardi, assembly GCF_048128805.1. Lineage (NCBI taxonomy): Eukaryota > Metazoa > Chordata > Actinopteri > Beryciformes > Berycidae > Centroberyx > Centroberyx gerrardi. Next base: position 17,411,501 of record NC_136015.1, read on the forward strand.
TAAGTCAATGCGACGTATCATTTTCTGTATGTGCGTATCTTTATCCAACCTCAATATATTGTTGCACAGAATATACAGCGGGTTGTAGGCTACAGGCAACGTGGGTAAGCAATTTATTAGGCGCATGATCGTGATAACTCCCCATTTGTAATCAATTAATAACAGCATTTTATGTGCAATGCATTTGATTTGATAGACAAAATGAGTAAACAATTTATTTGATAGACGCATGATCGTGATAACACCCCATTTGTAATCAATTAATGACAGTTTAAGTATTATATGTGCAATGCATTTGATTCGATAGACAACATGGGTAAACAATTTATTGATTGGCGCATGATCATGGTAATCATCACTCCCTGTTTATATGCAATGCATTTGATTCAGGGCATGAGCAGTTTTTTATTTTTTTTTATTTTTTTTTAGGTTAATATGTAGTTAATCTAACTTATACAATTGTAAGTATCCGTGTTATGTAAACTCGATTGTGTGGCATACAGGCGGTGCGTGCAGCATCACCGGTCTAGCGGCTGTCATAGTAACAGGATCGCCAACAAGCCTCCAAGTCCAATTAAAAGTATAGAGGAGAGCGGCAGACCGGGGCAGCGCTGTAATGCAGGAGAGGAAACACCCGCGCGCGCACGCATGCCCCCCCCACCTTTCTCTCTCTCTCTCTCTCTCTCTCTCTCTCTCTCTCTGTCACACACACACACACACACACACACGCCGTCCCCTCCCTCCTTCCGTCTTCCCCTCCCTGCCTCCCTCCCTCCCTCCCTCCCTCCACCTGTCTCCTGCCTCTCCAGGGATGTGGGCGGATCTGGGTAGCTCTCTCTCTATGAGTGAAGGGATAACCTATGTGGGCGTTTGCTTGTTGGTGGATGGCTTGGTTCCTCTAGCACAACCTGACTAAGAAAAAAAAAAAAAAAAAAAAAAAACCTCACAGGCTGTTGCATCCTGACTCAAATGATGTGAAAGAGAGTTGCTTATGAGTGATTATCAGTCATTATTAACCATCTATTTTTTTCCACAAGTGACAGAAGAGGGTCCCCAAGAAAACAGAGAGTGGTGGGAGTGAGGAGTCACGCTGTCTTATGGCGATAAAGAAATATTTGGTTCCCAAATAAAACCAGTCAGAGATACGTTTGGACAAAAAAACAACAACTCAAACTCATCAACTCTTCCATGAATCAGTTAGTCCGGTGGGTCATCACACAGTCAAAACATGGATAGTGGATCCATGATACAGTGGATATAACTTGACTTGTAATAGCTTTAGGGCTAGGCGACCTCTGGCACAGTGAAGTTTCCCAAAACATCTAATCTGGAAAAACACTAATATGCGCTGTTTTCAGCACATGTGCCATATGACTTTTGGGAGCTCTTTCATCATTCTGTGCTTTCTTTATACTGTGAGGTCCAGGTGCAAGTGTAGGCCTATATCAGCACAGACAAACATTGCACTCCCTGAAGTTTATCATCAATCATCTCTAAAATACAGAGGTCTGTCATATTGATCCTCCTGTGAAAGTGTTATCATTTTCTCAACCAAGGACTTAAGTTACCTAGTGTCCTTTAAAAATATCACTTATGATATCAATCATTTTGTAATCGTAACTGTCACCTTTTTAAAAAAAAGTGACATATCATTTGGGAACTCATCATTTGCTTACTGTCACGCATAAATGTGCACAAAATGTATCTCAGAGGAGTTTTGTAAATCTGATCATCCCTATCTACAGTATGGATGTTTGAGTCTGCAGAAAGCCGCCCCAGATCTTCCCTGTCAGTGCTTTACACCTATAATAACATTTTGAGCAGTTATGAGAAAAAACTGATATTTGTTGTGGGGACCAGACAAACTCCCACATTGTGACGGCAAGCTCGCCGCCGTATGACGTTGATGGCATTCTCATGAGAAGGACAAACAGCGTTAGTAGTATTTCACACACGGGTGCACCCTCAGTCTAAAATGTGTCACTACTACCAACTTCCTGCGCATTGCAACAAAATAAATCATGTGACACACAGTGCTGCGCTTGTTGCTTACAACATCATGACTTGTGCCCACACACTTGTACTCTTGTATACCCACTGAAACCTATTATCAGGCTTTGTGGAGATCGAGGCTTTGCGTAAATGGGTGAAGGATACATATAATTACATTTAATGTGTCCAATCTACTCTCCCTCTGTATTAAAGTGTAGTAGGAATGCTTCTCTAGAGTCACTGACCATCACATTCACACTGATCTGAAAGGCAAAACTGATCCTGTAGCAGCACTCACAATTCAAAGGAATTTGACACAAGCTCAGGTCAACATGTGAGAATAAAAACAATGTGTAATATCTGTTAACACACTCAACAAACCCCACACACACTCAGGGGGAATCCACCTCTAATGCACAAAACCTGTTCATTAGAGGTAGTGTTTGATTCTAACGGATACAAAAGACCCTATAAAGTATTTTCTTTTTTTTTTTTTTTCTTTTCGTCCAGTGTAGAGAAAACCCCCTAAACTAGCAGGCATGCCTGTACTTCTTTGCAGCAAAAATACTGTGCGTCATCCAAGAATAGATCTGCCAGGTTCATATTAACTCACATTTGACTTCACATGCCTTCGTCTGATTACGCAGATAGCTCCTTTATGGATGTGTCAAATCTAAGTCTAACTGTGTAATCAAATGAGCTATTAGGCACCCAGCATGTGAGCGGCCTGTTGTTCCAGAATCCCCCCCCCCCCATCCCCCCACTCCCTTCCCTCCTCCTGCATGTGTGATGGGACGGCTGGCACACGAGACCGAGGGGAAACTGAGATGAGTTGCCATCCTGCTGCTGATTAGAATAAGCTGGACAAACAGTGGCAGCCTAATGTTTAGAGAAGCAGGCTTGTGACTGGAAGATTGCCCTTGCGAATCCCCAAAAGAGTCTGGGAAAGTCTGGTGGAGGAGGTGAAGACACACTCGCCCCTTCTACTTCACTGACTACTGCTGAGCTGCTCTTAAGCAAGGTGCCTAAGCTGCAACTACACTGATATGGAGTATGTGCTCATTGGCCAAAAGTTCAAGCCTATGGTTACACTGAGCAGCTCCCAAGTGTGAGTGTGTGTATGTATATGTATATGTATATGTATATGTGTGTGGGAGTAATGACCAGATATACCGTACGGACTAATAAATAATAATCTAATGCTAAACATTTGACAACGCATGTGTTCCAACTTCCCGTTTGAACTTTAAAAGCCTTCTGGGCTCCCAGAGCTCATCGAAGAGGGAGGCGTGGGCCGCTGCTGGCACTGTTATATAAACAAATGTCCATGCAAGTGAGAGTGAGAGAAAGTTTTGAGGAATCACCAGCCCACCATTTGCACCCGTTGCCTCTGCGCTCCATCCCACAGAAGCCGGGACAGCCCTCTCACTACTCTGGTATTTCAGAGGCAGTTGGAAACACTCAGGGCCCCAGGAACGGTGTCAGTGTCATGTTCAAAGAGCAGCGCTGAGTCACGCTATACCGTTTCCTGGCTGATGTGGGAGAGGAATTTACATTTAGCGATTCGGTGAAGTGTGAGTGTGTGGTTTTGATGTATTTCCTGCATCTAAGACAGCTGCAACATTTGCTCCTACTACTGTACTTCAACAACCACAAGTGTGACTATGAATAATAATATATCCCTGTTATAATTTCTAACACCTTTGCAAGATCTCCATCGTTTCATCCCTTTGACTCTGTGTGAGTTTTGCAAAGTGTCTGACTCCTTCACAACATGCCATGCTTGAATTACAGTGAAGTGGCATGATATCATGTCTCAGGTTGCATTCTTAATCTGCCTTCATTGACTATGTTGTTATTAAGGTGTCAGGACCCTAGAGGGCGCTGTTTTCAGATGATTTCAGATTCCAAAGGTATGAGGCTCATGGAGTGAGGTTCATGCTGAATCCAATACTATCTAATCTACCATGTATACACAAGACAAGACAAGACAAGACAAGACAAGACAAGACAAGACAAGACAAGACAGGATAAGATAAGATAAGATAAGATAAGACTTTATTGATTCTTTTGAGCACATTGGGTTGTTAACAATAAAAACAATAAAAACAGAATATAAACAATTGTGGGGTTATATAAACATTTGACACATGCGAGTAGACTATGCAAGTGAGAAGTATGGGAAAGAGTAGGCCTATGCATTACTTACATGTATGAATTTACCTACAGTTATAGTTGTTACAGATGATACTAACTCAGTCTCAATTGCTTACTTAGATATGAATGACCATATGAAATATGTAGTTTGTATAGTCAGTGCAGTGTGCAGGTAAGCTGTCAATCACAGAGGATCATGCCAAATTGAGTGTAATACTTTCTTGTGATTGTCTGATTTTTCTGGCATAGTTCTATTTGGCACACCCAACCCATGTGGTATACTCCAAGAAAATAAATATTTGTGCACTTCTATTATTTGTCTCCTTATTGGCAGAGCATCTGGTGTAGCAACCTGTGTACGCTACAGATGCGCCAAAACTTGGTGTGCTTTGTCATTGTGTTCAAACTTCTTGTATGTGATGTATTATAAGCTTGCAGATTGTTGAAATCCATTTGGCTGAGATGGTACTCTGCAAATTGTCTGTTTCATGTTTAACACCTGCTACGGCTTTAATATGATTGGCCTTTTCTGTAGTCTGTGTGTGTGTGTGTGTGAGAGAGAGAGGGAGGTAGCTAGAAAGAGAGAGTTACGGAAACAGTTACAGATTTAGGAATTAATGAGGTTGGAATGAGAACGTGAATCAGACAGACAATCAGACAGGATGAGACCATGCCAAATCATAATTTTTTCTCTTCCAGTGTTCATGTTTGTAGCTTCAGCTCTGCTTCTGGCTCTGTGCATCTGATCCCTTTCAAAAGCAAACAGCAGAAGTAGGGCAGTCGTAGGAAATCGGGCCATGTTGATATTTGCTCCCCCAGACCAGCAATTACCATGACCTGTGCCTGCGCCTGTAAATCACCACTCACAAACCATGCAGTGCTCCACTCTGCTAAAGGTGCTCCAGCCCTGTTGGTAATGCTGTATACAATCCCTGCAGCAAGGCGTCCTTTCTCAAATAGCTCTGAAACATTTGAATGGAAAAGGTGAATGATGAATGGCGGAGGTGATCCATGGGAGATTCGGCTGCATCTGGTATATGCAGAAATATATTGTGTTTGTTATGTGTGTGTGTGTGTGTGTGTGCGATTTCTGTGCTGCTGTGCTGCAAATATCTGCTTTGTTTGACTTGCATTTAAAATGCTGCTGAAATTCTTTTAATGACCTGCATGTACTTTTAAATGCAAGTCTGGGTTTTGAGATGGTGCTTTGTTTAATTTCGATAACAAATGTAAGATGTTGTTGACTTGAATTGGTGGAGACCAGTTACAGGAAACTGGATGGATTATTTTTTGTCTGCTTTCATGTCAAAGTCTTCATTTAGGATGACCCCCCCGCCCCCTCCAGCTCGAGCTGCCTGACTTCCTCTTCTTCTTCTGTTCACACTCTTTTATCATTATATGTTATCATGTAACACGTAACTGTCTTTCTCTGTCACCCTAGGTGTGCGTGTATTCTTGGGAACCTCAGTAAGTACAGCCTGCCCTGTCTTTTCACTGCAGCCCTTCGAAAACACAGAGAAGGAGCAGAACGTGAAGAGAGAGGTCGCCCAATTAGAGCATTTGTGTTCCATTTTTCAATAGAAACTCTTTTAACGGAAAGAGGGGGACAGCTTGCTCCATCGTTAAATATTTAGTTCATGTGCAAGGTAAAGAAGCTTTTGTATGGGAACATACTTTCAGGGGCTAAAAGGGCAACTTTTAATTACTGGATTTGAGAGAGGGAGAGGGAAGAGTATCCTCAAACGTCCCTCCGAATTATATTTTGACACCTTCCACCTCTTATCTCAGTGAAGCCAGTCGCAGTCTTGTTGTGTTTCCTCTTCAGTCCTTGCCTTTCCTCTATGCTCCTCTCTCTCTCCTTGATCCCTAATGTAACCGTCGCCAAGGGTTCAGTGTAGAAGCTATTGTGTGAGCTGCCAGTGACACTGGTTGGATGAGTGTCAAAACTCTGCAGGGCCAGTCTCATTTAGCCATACATCATCACAATACATCCCCCAAACAAAAATGCTGTTATCTTTATCCAGTTTATCAAACAGAAAATGTAAGGATGCATTTACTTTCATTATAGCACATATACACAACCAGTCAAAAGTTTGGACACACCTGATTGAATATACTGTTTTTCATTATCTTACATTCATCAAAGGCTTGTGCTTAAATGCTTGAAATGTGCTTCTTAGACAAATATAAAAACTGAAATTGATGCCTATGTATGAATTTCTTTCCAAAGCCTTTGCCTTTCCATCAAGGGAAAGGGTGGCAACTTTAAAGAATTGAAAATATAAGATAGTTTTGATTTGTTGAACAGTTTTTTGGTCACTCCATAATTCCATTTGTGTTATTTCATGGTTTTGACGTCTTTACTGTTATTCTAAAATGTGGAAAATAGTGAAAATAAAGAAAAATGTGGTGTGTCCAAACTTTTGACTGGTAGTGTACCTAGCTCTACCAGGGTTAAGAAGGTTTTAAAGGTCTTGAGATTCCTACATTTTAGTTTAGACTCAGCAGGACAGACATTGAGATGTGGTCTCACTCTTCTGATCGATGTCCCAGAGGGGCTCATCAACTGCTCATAAACACTGTCATTGTCTCAGATCCCTATTTATTAGAGAGTCTACTGAACATCCTGGGTGGTTGCACAATCATTTTGCCAATCAATACTGACATGGCGGAGGAAAAGGCCTGAGATGCTGCCATTTGAGTTGAGGGAGGAAATTGACTTTCTCTAATGCAATATCCAGCAGTGCTCAGCTGAAACCCCTGCCTGTTTCTTAAGAGCTGAAATAAGCTTACTTGCCAGTCCTGTGGTCAAGCTGAAAAAACATTTCAGGTGCTGCTCAAGCCAAAAAGTTTCTCAATTTTACAAATAAATCCATAGAATGTAATGGGTTGTTGTGTGCTGAGAACTGACGGTGTTTGTATTGCCATGGTTGAAAACAGGAAGATGAGGGTATTGCCAAGAACACAAAGCCCATTTTAATCCAGTGGAGGCTTCCCTGCTGTTCATCACTGTATCAACAACAACAACAACAGCAAGCTAACAGCACATACCGAACTGTCCTTAGTCATCCTCATGTCTATTAAAGAGCCAAGTTTCATTAGAAATGGATGTGGCAGATGGTGTGAATTGAATAACCACTAAGGGGAGTTTTCAACATGTAGTAGAATGAATCACAGGAGCTTTATTAGGCTGTGAGCGCCAGAGGAAGACCTTCCACAGCAGGTTCCTGGAGGAGACTGATACAGCTGGAGGAAATACGTACATGGTGCTACCTGTGGAGAAGCGGTATTGTAAGGTCAACGGACCGGAGTGAGCATCAGAAACCCAGACAAAACCAGGTTTGCTTGCCATTGAATCTGTGACACATTTTCTTGCATAAGTTTTAATAGTTGTTATACAAGTTTTTGAAAGCCAGTGAGTCAGCGGAAAAGAGAACAAAGTTTTTCTCTCCATGTAATGAAACAGATCAATGAATAGAGAGATCAGTTTTTATTTTAAATAGATTGAGAGAACAGGCACAGACAAGTGAATAGGCAATCATATACAATAAACAGAAAGATACCATTATTTCTTATCTACTCAGAAATGACAACCTACACATCCAAAAGCATCATAGATTTGGGTAAGAAAACAAAACAAACCAGATGTACAAACAAAGTATCTTTTACCCACTTGACTGTGATTATGGAGACATAAATCGCTATTCATCACTGATGTCCATCCTTGCTGAAATGCCCATGAGCAAGGCACCTATGCCTAATGGCTCAAGATGTGGTTTGAATATCTGACCTGAAAACTGGAGATAAATATGTAAAAGTTGGCCTGGCTAACATTAAGATACATGCTAAAAATGTGAAATAGAAGTTTAGATTTGGTTTGCAGACATATATACTCCACTACTGTCTTTTCTGTCCTGCAGTCCGCTGCCTCTCTATGTGCATCTACACCAAAGACTATAAAACTACCCAGTCCCTCCTTGTTTGGCACACAGCATCAAAGAGTTAGCACCACGGGCAAAAAAACTCTGTCGCAATCTCACAGCTTCTCCAAGGTGCATGAATCAAAAAGAAGGCTATTGCAGCTTAGACACGTTTGTTTTAATATTAAATCTTTGTTCTCCAGGAGTAACTTAATTCTTTTCATTCCTTTGGGAGTAAAGCATTGCATCAGACAAATGTCCAAGGGCTGCAACAGTACATCATCCTGTCTGCTGCTGCAGAAACAGGTGACAGGCTGTTATGGCTCTAAGGGGGAAAGGGGCTTTTATTTCTTCTTTCCAAAATGAGATATCCACCAAATGAAGTATATATGACTCCTACCTTGTCAAAATGATTGCTGGCAAAATTCACTATGACTTAATACTGAGGTTACTAGTTATCTCAAGACCTTTTTCTAAAATGGATATGCACTGTTTTATAACAAAACCCTTCAATTACTGCAATGTCTTCTATAAGATATTGCATTCTCTTGCATTTTGCAGTGATCTGCACTCAAACCTGCAAGTTCTTTGCTCACCAGAACTCAGCCGCACCACTGAAAAACTACCAGTATCAGACATAGGATGCCAATCTCATATGTTCTGTGTTGCTGCTTTGAAGCTTTTGAAGCTCTTGAACCAGGCTGGCGATCAAACATTGCATTTTTGGAGAGTGTTCCTGTCTTTATTGTAGAGAGAGAAAATGTGCACAATCAGCCAAAAATGCCTCATTCTCTAACCCCCCACACCCCCCAAAACTGTAAAATGCTTGACACATAAATGCCAAACCAAACAGTGATCAGTATAGGCAGCTTTCATTTCAAAACGAAAGAGACAGAATACTGACAGTGTGTTTCCTGGGTGTGGGTACAAGGGTGCAGGGATCTCAGCAGAGCAAAAGAGCTTACATCACAGCGTCCACAATGCAGATGCTTTGTATCATTTGGTCTCTATTCTCTCTGTGGATCTGTGTGGATGTCATAATGTGTGCACAATCTTTTGCTTTTGCAGGTTAGTTCTGCACTTTTTTTTTTTTGCAGTGCCTTTATCTCTTTATTCTCTCGCTGTCTCGCTCTTTTTTCTCTCCCTCTCTGTCTCTTGCACACATGTGAGGCTGGGGAGTGTGGGAGTCTGAGGGATGACTCATCTGTTGCACACCTCATCAGTGACTGGCCATATTTGGGCTGCCCGGAAATCCATTTTTCTCTGCCTCTGTTGTAGTGGAGTGCAGGGAATGCGCAGGCAAGCTCTTTCCTGCTTTCCCTTTTCTCTTGTACTATTTTTCAAGGCTCTCTAATTCAAGGATTCATTTCTTATTTATCAGCAGTGAGGTCTTTGCTTTGTTATCATCAGAAGAACACTCATCAGGTTGTTTTTACAAGGGTATGACTGTATTTTTAGGTTTTTCCTTATTCAGAGAATATTTTCAGGTTTTCTGAGCATCACTTTCAGGTTTACACGTGCACACAGACACATTATGCACATACTCTCTCTCTCTTTCTCTTTCTCTCTCACGCACACATGCACACACATATATACCAGTATGTGTGCTCTCTCTCTCTTTCTCCCTTCTGACACACAAACATGCACACACAAGCACAGTCACAATCCAATACCAAATCAGAATCACTCTATTCATTAGGCAGATGAACAGGAGAAACAACAGGACGTCACTATTGTCAATGTTCCCTTTTTATCACATTTGATGAATCAATTTAAAATGTGCCAACCTAATAATGATTTAGGATGTCCTGTTTATGCAGAGGTTCTTCAGGAAGTGTCTTTGTTTAATGAGACATTTCTTGGAGGAAGCAAAAACACAAGAAAAGTGTGTGTGCTCTTGCGTGCATGTGTGTGTGTGGTTGTGTGTGTGTGTGTGTGTGTGTGTGTGTGTGTGTGTGTGTATGTGTGCGCATGCGTGTTGGGTTTGTACATGGATATATACTGTATGCATGCAAATGTGTGATAGATGGGGATGGCTGACTTGAAAGAAAGAAAGAAAGAAAGAAAGAAAGAAAGAAAGAAAGAAAGAAAAAGACAGACAAATACATTTATTTTTCGAGTGGCAGAAAGGCAAAACATCAAGGATTCAAAGCCTTTTGTGGGGCTGTCTATTGCATTTCAACCATGTGCAAATATATGACATGAGTCATTGCCAACAGTTTTGACGCCGGGTTTGAACTCTCAGAAGCATCTTAGAACAAAAACATTTTTGTCTCTTGGCTCACAAGAGGATGAAAATGGTCTTAGAACTGAAGATTGCACTGATTGGTGCACTTCGCTTGATGAGGGTAACCTTGTACACAGCTTTTGGAGGCTGCACAGTCAGTGTACACTATCAGCGTATCAGCTGGAAACACACACACACACACACACACACACACACACACACACGCGCGCACACACACACGCGCACACACACACGCGCACACACACACACACACACACACACACACACACGCAGTAATGGCTTTTTGATCATACGGTCTACCTTAAATAACCTGAAATATATATATATAATAAATATATTTCTATTGTGACCAAGAGTAACACTTCTTCACTAAATCCATTCAGATAAGACATCAGGTTCTCAGCAGTCTTTCTGGATCTCAGTTATTCCTTTATCCTCTATACATGTCATCACATGGCAAATTAACTGTTGGACATTAACAGCCATGTGAAAGAAAATGCTTAAATGAAGGATACATACAGGACAAAGTAATAGACAAAGTAAAGACAAAATAATGGAAACACCTAACAATATATGAATATCTAGTATTGCCTAATAAGAAGTAAGGCCACTCTTCCTTTTGGGAATGCTGTCATACGAGTCCTAAACTGTGTAGTGGGATGTTGGATCATTCTTCAAGAAGGAAAGCCTCCAGAGGTAGAAATCCACGTCTCACTCTGTTCTCCAGAACATCCCACGAAGGTTCAACAATGTTTGGATGAGGCCATGGAAGGTGTTTCACTTCATCCTGGTGTTCATGAAACCACTCTTGAATTTGTTTAGCAGTGTGTATGGGGGCACTAACATCTTGGAACATCATGAGGGAAAACTGTTTGCACCATAGGGTGCAGATGGTTCTGTAAATTGGCCTCATATTCCTTGGTCGTTATTCAACCATGCAGAGCAATCACTGGACCTAATGACTCCCACTAGGTGGCTGCCCATACCATCACAGACCCACCATCATGTTTAACAGTTAGCAGTTAGCAACAGGCATTGCGGGTTCAAGGCATCCTTTTGCCTGTCTGGACGGAGGAAAAATGTATGCAGGGTGAACGACAAAAGGAGTATCTTTGTGCGCTGGCCTTGATACAAGTGGTTTCCAAAATCAGCCCTGACAACTTTATGAAGTTCACAGCATACAGTTTTTACTGTTAGATGAGATGAGTTGACCCCATTCTGTGGTAATTGTTGAGGCTGTAATTTTGTGGTGTTTAGCAACTATCCTGTTAAGTGTCCACCTATCCCTGTCAGTGAGCTTCCACTTGTGGCCACTGCTCCTCTTTGCCGATGCAGTTTGTCTGCGTTTACATTATATTGTCATGATTTTTGAGACGGTCCCCCTTTCCACATCAAATAATTTTGCAATTTTTGTGACAGATGCACTTGCAACATGGTAGCTGATTATTTGACTAAGTCTATTAGTAGCCTCATGATGCTTTGAAAACTCACATAAAAAAGTGACAAGACTAGAAATGCCAAGCCGCCATCAAGTATGGCTGTTTTGAATTTTAGAATTGAAATAGTTCAGCTTTCAAATATCCCTCCATGATTTTCCCCCATAGTTCCATCTCAGCTTTCTCCCAAACAATTGAAGTTAACGGGGCCATCTTTTTACAGCACCAGAAAAAAAGCATAAAATGTCACATTTCTCCCAACAGCTTGTTCAGTGTCATCCAACTGTTTTATAGCCAAACGATTGTGCTGTGGGTCCAAAAGTCCAATATTTAGCTGTAAGTATAGCTTCCATTGCCTTAGTGCACTTTCAAACAATAAGAAAAGATGTTAAAACATGAAAAAAACTTCTTCCATAGTTAACAGCTGTTAAGTGTCTTGTGTTGCTTAGCAACAAAGTAGGGATTGTGTGTGAAAGGCTACAAGCTGGCAAATAGATGGCTTAATAAAGGCAGTGTGAATGGGTTTGGAACTAGCAAAGCTGAATTTACAGTAATGACTTTTTGCAGGTTTCTCTGTCTGAAAGGGACTAGAGTTATCAAGTCGAAGCAGCAATTCCTAGAATTTCACTTTTCTGGTTGTGATGACATAAATTGTTCCGTCATTACGACAAATGTTCAGTCGACTAATTGTGAGGGAACTGAGGGTTTAAACTTGACAAGCCTACCCTTACGTAAACCCATTTTAATTCAAAGCACAGGTGCTTTTTGGACACGCTGGTTTTCATATGTGAACTTTTATTTCCACGTTGTACTCTGACATCACATATTACTTCAGATGTGAAAATTTAAATTCATAGGTGAAGTGTTTTTTTGTTTCACGTGCGAAAACTTAATTCCACATATAAAGAGGCAATTCACTGGTGAATATTTTCACATTTTCACATGGGAAATGGGAAATTTCACATGTTCACATATAAAAAGCACATGTTCTTTGAATTCACATGTGGGTTTTCACATGTGACCTTTTTGTAAGGGGCACTCAGAAATATGAATACTCTCAATGGATAATTGAGCAAATTAATCCAAATCCTTGGATCAGGAGGCAGGAAACAGACATTGGTCTATAAAGTAAAGCCTGCATTTATGGCGCAACGTACTTTCCCTTTGGCGTGAGTTCATCCTGAGTGATGATGTCAATGTTGAAGAGTGTGTTGTCAATGCAGATATTTTCTTGTGGATGGTGGGGGAAGTGGGGCTTTGTTCGGTGTGTTTATCAGTTGGTGTGAAGTGGGTGAAGAAGAAAAGACCTCTATTGCTGAAGAATGACAGGATCTATTTATTTCCCCCTACATGTTCTTTATCCATTTGTTTTTTGTCCATCATTCACTCCTTATTTATTGAGTTCCTTGTTATCTTATTTAACCAGAGCAATCTGTTCTGTTCTTTACACTCTACACCTACTCATACTCAATTATAAATATACACAAGTTGGATGGTGGAAAAGGAAAAAAAAAAACCTTCATTAAAAACAAGCAAAAGATCACACAAACACAACATTTTTAATACAAAATTAAAAAATGTACCTTTAAGAAACAACACAGATAACAAAGAATACTGTTCTATTTTTTCTCTTTAAGTGAGATATTTTTATAAGCCCTTGGGGTTTAGTTTGCCTCAATCGCACAGTTTGTACTTTTTCTTCTTTTCAGTTTTTATCTATCAATATTTATTTGTATGTGAAAAATACACTAGATTGAGTGTATTTGAGAGAATAGATTGAGTGGCATGAGCAAGATGCAAAAGTAAGGCTGAACTCATTTGAACTCATTTGCCTTGCCGTTGGCTAACCAAGGTCAGTGTAGCCACAATGATCTTGACCTCGCTACCTGCTACCAACAGCTCTCCTTAATGTTCCCTTGTCATTTACACTGGTTATTTTCAGAAGCAAAACAAACCTTACTTCTGATGGCACAAAGTGGTGGCAATTCAATTATTCTGTACACTTATTTCTCAGAGCCTGACATATTCCTCAAAACAGCTTCTTCAGGCGATGTATTTTAGCTTGTACAAAGGCAACAAAACAACAACCAAATGACAGTCAGGACATCAACACAGCATTTGTTTGTGATGGAAAAGCCAGGAAAACAAACGCCAGGGGCTCATTATTCCAGATAAACTACTTGATGACTTGATGCCACTCAGGGACAATTTAAATGGTCCCACACCACTTGAATCTATGAGCTGTAATGGATTAGCGTGTTTATCACAGTGACAAAGTCTAGGAAGAACAAAGAATTGTGTTTCAACCTGTTTTAGCCGGTCCAAGTGTCTTTAAAACATCTCAAGATCTTACGAAATGATTGACACAGAGCCTCAGCCTTCAGGTTTTCACATTTCAGATCTCATTTTATTTTACAGTGTCTTTTGGAAGGCATTGTAAAAGTTGATTATAAAACTCTTTACAGCTCCACCCATCATGCCTTCCAAAAGACATGCAGGGCACCGAACCACAAAGGGCCCTGAAAGACATGAGTTTGAAGGAAGATAAATTTAAAACTTAATTGTAAAATTGCCCTATCAATCAAACTTACATACTATTTTTTATCATCCTCAGTAGTTGTACATTGAGCAGTGTGGCATCAATGGCCATGAAAACACTGAAGGACAGTGGGTTGATCCAGTCTTAACAAAAGACTTCTTGACAAACGTCTGTCCTTGTTTGTTTCTCCGCCTCAGCATATTGTCTGAGAAACAATGGCTGACATATTTCCCCCGAATAAATCTGTAACACTGCGATAAAATTACCAACTGCAGAAAAAAACTTGTTTAAAATTAGGAATTGGTTTTAAATTTTAGACAAAAGAATCATGCATATAGAGTCATTTTGAAATGCTCTGTCAAAATAAAAATTTCAGTTGACTGAAATTCATTCAGTTATTCATTAAATTATTCTAATTGCATACAGTATATTAGGCTGCTGTTACACTTGTAATTTCAATATGACATTAAGTGCTGGGTCCTGATGCAGGAAAACTCATTTTTACTCACATTGGTGTTAGACCTTCAAAACCAGGCGTGGAAGTTGTCAGGTTCATATTGTGATCAGAATTCGACATAATCTGGACTCAATCCAGCCACAGTGTGCATCCAAGGTGAAGAAACAGAGAGGAAGAGCAGAAACAAGATATGCGAACATAGATTAAATAAATACAGCCACAGGAGATGCATAACTGCCATTTATGCATCTCCAAGTGTGGACAT
This sequence comes from Centroberyx gerrardi, assembly GCF_048128805.1. Taxonomy (NCBI): domain Eukaryota; kingdom Metazoa; phylum Chordata; class Actinopteri; order Beryciformes; family Berycidae; genus Centroberyx; species Centroberyx gerrardi. The sequence continues at coordinate 17,426,515 of NC_136015.1, forward strand.
ACAGCAATGTAATCTCATAAAACAAGATCTTTAGAAATAGATCTCAAAAATCAGCTCAAAATGAAAAGTGAAACCAAACCCTTAAATGTCTGTCCCACAAAGTCTGAAATCCAGACTATGTGTTGTGGACGTGAATTATGTGAAGATTACAAAGTGAAGGAGAAATAAGGACTGTGACAGCACCTTTTAAAGCACCAAGGGAATTCACTTCACTGGCCAGATGTACAAGACAGGACATGTCAGAGGTAGTTACAGCTGTTGGAGGCCTGCGTCAGAGACAGGAGGAGGAATCTCCTCACAGCCAGATTTCCTTGCCTGTAGCTGACAGGGGGAGAGACAAGCGCTCCTCTCGGTAATCGATGACGTCAGACGTAATCTCAAAGCCAGTCTGTTGAGACCAAGCCTTTGAATCTCTGAGGGAAACTTTTAAAACATGTATAGAATGTATGGGTTTCCAAAATGTGTTTAGTGAGGAATACCTTTTGTCTTGTCAGTGTTGGAGATTTTTAAGAGGCACTGATGCTGAACGTTTCCTTCAGCTTGGAGGATGAGTGATTGTCTACTTCTTAGATATCCATGTCCCTTCATGTTAATTCAACTAAAAACTTAATGCAGTTAGGGATCATTCAAAAGTCTAAACCAATGGAATATGAGTCAGGGAGAGAAAGACAATGTTATTTGATGGGAGGGGCAGGACTGTTCAAAAATCTTATGGTTTTATTGGTTAGAAATGTAAATTTACGCCTCCTAGTGCAGCAAGATACTGTGTTTTCCAGGAAGTAAAAGTAATGGGAGTTCATCTCATGGCACACACAACACACACACACACACACGCACACACATACATCCTCATGTACACGCACTCACTCACACACACACACACACACACACACACACACACACATATACACACAGACATCAAAGGTCATGAAAGCCTGGCCAACATGGTTATGAAACATTCATCCTCAGTGGAGAGTTTATAGGGAAACTTAAAAGGGCACCAGATTGATCAGCAGCCTAGCTAGATGTGGGTCAATATTAGCTCCTTATGCCACTCAAATATCATTCTGACCATGTCTGAATAAACCTCTGGGGGAGACCTGTATGTTGTTTTGACTGCACAATCTGAACAATGTACCAAGCTGTATTTCTAGTCTTTGCTAGACAATGAACGATACTCTCTTATTCTGAGCGGAATTTCAAAAGGTTACGAAAGTGCCAGTGTGAGTCAGAACAGTAAGCAAAATATTATGGTATTTGAAGGAGGGAAATCCAGCAGGTCTTTAAGGGAACCCTCTTCAATTCAAGTTCAAGTGCAAGTTTATTTATATAGTGCTTTAAAAAACAAAACAGGTTTGGACCAAAGTGCTTTACCAAAATTGGTTGTAAAAGACAAGAATAAAAATACAAAGAATAAAACAAGACAAGAATAAAAATGCACGAAGAATAAAAAAAACGGTGGTATGAAGCATTTTCTGTGAATATATCATTGTTAAATGAATTGCGACATAGCATATATCATTAATTCCTCTACCCACTGTCTTTAATTTCTAACTTACCAGTCTACTGGCCTATAGGGATCGTTTTTGAGACTTACAGTTTGGGCCAAAAGAAAGCATGAAAAGGGGTGAAGCTGTCATGGTTAAAGGCCTTTTCAGGGCAAGGGCATCCCAAAGCAAAGCATCCCACACACAGGGAATAGCCATGTAGCACTGCTAAACAGACCACTTCATGTTTTTTTATATTAGAACCTAACACTGAATATATCTAACAGGTCCTGGATTTGCCAAGACTTGCATTTTGTCACAGTTTTTTTTTTTTTTCACACGTGAAAAAGCAAATAGTGTGTTTCCTTTGCACAATCACAGATTCCCTTGTATCTCTAATTCGTAGGAGTTGCCTTCCATCCTCTGTGGGGCAAAGAAAAAATATTCACATCTCACTCAGGGGAGTATTTTGGGACTTGCTTTCTTGGTGCATAGCACATTATAAAAATAAGACTAATACTGTTTTCAACGCATTTTGTTTGCACGTTATAAAAATAACACTAATGCAATTTTCAACACATTTTGTTTGCACATTATAAAAATAAGACATACTGTTTTCAACGCATTTTGTTTGCATATTATAAAAATAAGACTAACGCTATTTTCAACACATCGCACGCTGTCTTGGTGGGGGATCCCTTTTTGAATTGGCCCACCCAAGCTTTCTTCTATTTTATTTCCTTATAAGGTTTCTCTTGGGAGTTTTTCCTTGTCTTCACTGAAGGTTGGCGATGCCAGGTAGGATAGGGAGGCCTGTTATGTCTGTTCAGGGTTAGCGTTAGGGTTACATGCTATTTTGTGTCTCCTTGTGTTTTATTTTGTTGCATACCGTGTTCCATAATTTCGTTCGGTGATTGTTGATTAGTTAGATCTAGGTAGGGTCATTTTCTGTAAAGTCCTTTCAGACACACTTGTGATGAAATGCTGTGTAAATAAACTTGACTTTTCACTTTATAATTGCTCTGCAGATGATTGGAAAATCTTAACAACATAGACAGACAGACAGACACTCACTCACACACACACACACACACACACACACACACATACAGTCACACACACACATACACACACGCACGCACGCACGCACGCACGCACACACACACACACTCACACACACACACACTGAACTTCAAAACAGAAAGGGGGGAAGGGGAAAGGAGCACAGGTGTTGCCACAAATCAAAGAACTGGATTAAACAAAACACACACTAACTAGTCCCCTTAAGGATTCTACCTTTTAAATTAAAACAAACAAAAGGCTTTCTACTATCTACTAAACATAAATACAGAGGGGTGGCAATCACCTCTTACCTAGTGTTTTTAACACAAACAGTCCTACGTGTGTGCTAAATGTACAGGGTGCCCCAATTTACCCAGTCCTTTCCCACAAAACACAAAGAACAGACTGATTACAGGGTATCAGCTTGAGGGTCAAAGGTTAAACGTGAGCTCTGACTAACAAAGTGCACTGCATTAAGTCAAAAGGAAAGTGAGAGAGAGAGTCACACAGGTGAGCCAAAATAGCAGGGTGAACGTTTACTCCGGGCCAGAAACTGTGTAGACCCAAGCGAGGTGCAGTCCACAAAGTTTACATACTGTGTAAAATAATAAAATAATTCACCAATCGATAGAGTAGATTTTCTTTTAAGCTATTAGCCTCGCCACCCCCCATTTATGCCTCATCTATGCTGTTGTTATTGTTTGTGCAGTATGGAAATGAAAATATCCCTCAGTCAGTGCTCAAAATAACAGCATGCCCATGCTGGGAAGTGTTGTACAGACGACCAGTGACGAAGACGTGAGCCTGCAGCCCGGAGAAGCAGTGTGTGGTGATGAAACGCCGCAGCGGGGAGTCGATGATGATTTAATTTACACCTCTTCCCACACTGTCCAGGGCCCAGGCCTAACTGTTGCTGCCCATCCTAGCTACCATCCCACTTCTATGACGCATCACATGGCACCCATCGGTCCGTACACGTGGTTTCTGACTGGTAAATCGGCCCGACGCCCAGAACAGGCCCTCGATGGCTGGCAGGCCTCAGTCCAAGGGACCAGACACCGACTTCCTCCTCCTCCTTCTATTAAGTGCCATGAAAATTGAATCATAGGTATGCCTCAGTGGGTTTGGCACACAATGGCTGGGTCTCCCACCCACACTGCCACTATGTGTGGCTGCAGTATGGACTCATTTGACTACATAGGACGTCACAAGGAGCCACCTACTGTATTTGTCTTTGGTTTGCCACGATGCTATTTGTATTTATCACGCATTGAGTTGGGGAGGAGAGATAAAAAAGTAAAAAAAGTGAACCTGTTGTCCTTTGGGGAACTGAAGGGGATTTAATGGGCGTTAACTATATGTTTAGTCTGGCTGTGTTAAAAGAAGGAGTAATTGTCAACACCTGCGTTATTGTCGAAGTTAATTTTTATCATTGTGTTATTGTTGAAATTAATTTGCTGGCGGACAGTTTGTTTAAAACTAGTGTGCTAAACTGGCTAACAGTTACTTGGCTTGGGAAGAGGCTGCTGACTTGTGATTGGCTGAACAATGAGGGGCTGCAGCCTCAGCAACATGGGGGCAAGATAGACAGCCAAGCCACCCACATCCACACACACACACACACACACACACACACACACACACACACACACACACACACACAAACTACAAACTAAACACAAACAAACAACAAAACACAGATTCAAGCACCATTGCTGGAGAGACTTAGTTTTGATTCAGTTGTTTTGACTGGGAGCAGCACCAGTTGGAGACAGTTTAGCAATATAATCTCTCTAATCCTTTCGGCTTCTTCCACAGCTGGCTGCCCTTCTCTCTGTCTCTTGTGCTTGTTTACTTTGTCCCCGTCTCTCTCTTGCGTCTCCCTCCCCTCTCTCTCCAAAATATTAATTCATGTGTGGATGGAAGTGTTGCCAACTGTTCTGTTAAGCACAAGGCAATCACATTTGCCAGAATCACAAGGGTCACATTGACAAAATTTGATGTGTTTGAGTCAATGTGCCTGAAAAACTGACCTCTTCCATGGCAGCAAACTGAGCCTGAAATTAGGTCTGTGGGATTTTTAGCTGCGACCAGCAGCTCTATAGCTCGCTCTGTCGCTCTGTCGCTCTGTCGCTCTGTCGGTCGGTCGGTTGGTTGGTCCACAAAAATTTCCCCACGTGTGTACGCATGTGCGTACGTGGTCGCAGCTATTGCGAATTTGCGCTTGTTTCCTGAAAGTTTGAGAGTAATTGATGCACCAAATAACCTTAAGACCAGAGGCCAATAATTACCTTCATTTCCAAGAGAGAGCCATAAGTCGGTGGGTTTAGGACAGCGAGGGCGACTGCCTGCTTTGTACTGAGATTACCTGTAATAATATTGCCTTTGTGTGTTTGAATTACAGGTCGTGGTGCTGATATCAAAACCCGTAATGACATGAAACCTAGGTGGCTACTCACTCCCTGACTCGTGACTTATGTCTTTTTGTGATGCCCACACAATGATTTTGTAATGGAGTTGTTTATTTCCGAACTGGAATCACGATCCAATCTTTGTTAGGAAGTTGATTTTTCTCCGTGGTCTTTAATGTCCAGATTTCATAGTTATCTTTTGTACGGCTCAGGCTGCTTTCAGTTTCTTGGTGGGATGTTGTTGCAACGTTGGCCTTTCTCCGAGTTTTGCAATCACCTTTAATATACTCTCTGCATTGATTTTTGTGACTGGTCATCCACATGAAGCAACAAATAATTGATTTCTTATGAGTATATTTCTTATGAGTATATACTGTATATATATATATATATATACACACATATTGGCACACATACACATATGCATATATGCATACACATACATACATGTAAACATACTGTAGTATGTGCATACTGTATACGTCCAAAAATGTATACAAAAACGCACAAACCTGCCTGTGTGCATATCAGTACACACATACATAAAACCAAACACACATATACAAGCCCACATACACATTCCTACTGTATATCACATCTTAATCTAAATGTGTCCATGTATATATGTACACAACTAAATACATATACATACACAAGTTGATATACCCACATTTATGTACATACACTAAGCATATCTAAATATAATTAGACACATAGGCATACAAACTTCCTATATGCTGCTGGTATACTTATGTATCCCAATCTGCCTATAATCCTAAACTAATGAGCTATCAATTATATTTTTAAATCTATCTATTCTTCCATCTATTGCTGAGTGAACATTATACAGTATATACAACTATAAATGCAATATACAGTATGTACATAATGCTTCAAACCTCCTGAAAGATACATACCGGAATATGAACGAGTTATTTTAAACTATTTATCTATGTCTCATGTACATGCATGTGCTTACAAATACGCATCTACATGAAGATTTGCCCTTGCTTGATCAATATTGATTATCTGTAAATAAAGGGCCCCACTCCAAGATGCTGTAAGGAAGGGACGAGAAAGTAAAAATAAAAAATAGAAAAAATAACTAAATAAATAAATGCCATTCCTCTCTCCAGAAATACTGCCAATTACCCTCTCTAAGGTGTTATCTCTCTATGGGCAAAATGCTAAAGTTGGACAAACGGCACAAGAGACTCCACAGTGAATCTACTGTCATGCCAACAAGGAATGAGACCCCCCATGTTGTAGCTAAAAAAAATCATTATGCACACAAAAATCACAATCTCTCATTTATGCATGTAGGTCCACTTCTATTTCTCGTTATTGGCTGCCCAAATAATTTAATGTGTATATGTTGAGGTACAGTTCAGCCTTACAGCATTGCTGATGGTACCATCCTATATATATACCTAGCTGCTTATTTTTCCATATTTGCAAACAACAATGCTTCACCAAACCAAATGCAAACCCAATCACTTAACCTGTGACGTGCATCACTGTCATTGTGCTATGATGAGATGTGTCCAAGCGAAAAAAACAAGTCCCTACTCCTAACAGGAGCTAATGAAAGAACCAAATGCAGCGATCGCAAACATGTTAATGTGCCACTGACCGGTCCCTGAGTCACTCAGATCAGCTACCACCCTGACTCACTCTCAGCAGCATCTGACACCAGTTCTGGATAAGGAATATAAAGTGGATTATGTGAATCACCAGAATATCACTGTGTTTCATTACCAAATTAATCGAATATTCTTTTTTTATGATTTGACCGTTTAGATTGATGTTTCATTGATGTTTCATGTAAAAACCATTGATCTATGTGCAAAGTCTAAGAGAGAAAAATAACATAAGTTTGCACACTTTTAAACTTTTATCTGAAATGTTGATTTGAAAGTAGTATTTAAAACACACACAACATGAACAAATTGTCTTTATGGAAAAAAAAAAAAAAAAAAAGAAATTCACTAAAAGGGGCGTCCTGCCATGGGAAAGATGCTCCTGGGGGGAATATTACCCAAATTAATGTGAGTCCATTCATTTTCATGTCTTCTCAGTAGTCTAAATGTCCTTACAGGCTGCTGTCTGCCCAATCTTCACGAGCTTGTGACAACTATCAACTATCAATAAATAAATACATAAATAAAACAAATAAAACATATACTTGTACACCTGATATGTGACTATGTAATATGATAGTAGACAAATTATAGATAGAATTTTGATATGTTGGGTTGATTTCAAAAGCTGATATTGTTTATTTGTCTAGCCTAAATACTCTACCCCCAAAATCATTGTCAGGCAAATAGTGCCAAAATATCAGCAATTCCCGTACAAATTTATGTTTTTATAGAAGAAGATTCCCTCTCAAACATGATAAAAATTAAATAGTTTCCCATTCTGTTGCATCAAAACAAAAAAACATAAAGGTCAGCATGGTTTTGCCTGCCCTATACTCTACCTATAACACAAATAATCACCTGCAATTAGTTTGTGGGTGATATGTAACAAATTCAAGTTCAAGGTTCAAGGAACAGGGTTTTCCAAAACTTTTAAACCAACTGGTGGAACTTCTGTTTTAATTTCCTGACCTTCTCTTAAAGGTGGATTTTTTTTTTGGACACTTCCGCTCAGCTCATCTTCTCTGCAATGGTTGCTATGGATACTCAGAGGGTTCCCTTTTATTTACATGAGAAATGGTTTCCATAGAGACCAAAGTGAAATGAATGTTTACCATGGTCTCTGTCAAGGTAACTGTTCTCAATAAGGTTGAATACATTTGAATACATCCAATAAATAAAGCCAATACTTTAATAAGAGGAAAGCTTTAACTCACAAATAGGTAACCACTAACTAACCTTATATCGCTTTCGAATGTGAAATCACAAGCAGAATGACACAAAGCAAGTCCACACCCAACTTTTCTTGGTGTGTTATTCTTGTTTTCCCTGGCTAGCACATTAGCATTAGCTAACAAAAACCTTCCCTACGTAGTAGTTTGTTTGTAATGTTGCCTCCTCTTGAGGGTGACCTGACCTTCTCTATGCCTACAAATTCTTAAGGAGGGAGGAGACCAAACCAATGGTTCAGTCGCCTCCCTAAAATCCCTATATG